>NC_060191.1:26673251-26865751 GCF_021184085.1 Oncorhynchus gorbuscha
ATGAGGCAGCCGAGAGTGACATCATGAAGCGTCAGCCCAGGAACCCCACCAGGGACAAGCTGGTGAACGAGAGGCTCATCAGCATCGCCTACGGACAAATCGGTGGGTCCCCATTAGCTCCTCTACCTGGTTGGGGCCATAAAGACAGTGCATATGTAACTGGACATGCTATCATAGCCCACAACCAGATCAATGATCAATACTTCCCCATGAAAGTCCTTGAGCATTAGTCGTGAGATTAGTCTTCTACCACCCTGTTGTAGAATCTGACAGACTAATGAGTGCATCGATGCTTATAGAGCATACATCTATGGCCAGTGGATTAAAGTTCACGAGTCTATATGACAAGTCAATGGCTTCTCCTTGTGGGATCCGGTAACATCATTTCCAGAGTGATCATGTGTTAAGGCTTTGTGTCTATGTCTGTGTGTGAAGGTATGATCCAGGCTCTGGGAGGCTTCTTCTCCTACTTTGTGATCTTGGCTGAGAATGGATTCCTACCCTCAATTCTTGTGGGTATCAGGCTCAACTGGGATGACCGCGCTTGCAACGACCTGGAAGACAGTTATGGCCAGCAATGGGTAGGTACACGCTACAATTCTCAGCCAAAATAAGTATTCAAAATATAGCCATACAGTATATTACAAGTACATATGCAAATTCAGTGTTTACACTATTTCACCATAGTTGATCAGATTCTATAAATAAATATTCCTTAACCAAGATGGCTGTCCTTTTAGTCACACTGCCGGGATGCCAATGTCCATACGTAGAATGTATGCACACATGACTGTAAGTCGCTTTGGATAAAAGCGTCTGCTAAATGGCATATATTATTATTATTGTTCTATTTCATTCTATGATTCAAATACTGTGTCTCACTCCCTTTCTCATCTCTCTGTGTGTATAGACATATGAACAGAGGAAGATCGTGGAGTTCACATGTCACACAGCCTTCTTCGTCAGTATCGTGGTGGTACAGTGGGCTGATGTCATTGTCTGCAAGACCAGGCGGAACTCTGTCTTCCAGCAGGGCATGAAGTGAGTCTGTCTGCCTGTCTGCCTGTATGTTTCTGTCTCTCTTTTCCTGTGTCTGTCTGCCTGTCTGTTTCTGTCTCTCTTTTCTGTCTGTCTGTCTGTCTGTCTGCCTGTCTGCCTGCCTGCCTGTCTGTTTCTGTATCTGTTTGCCTGTCAGCCTGTCTTGTTTCTGTGTCTCTATTCCTGTCTGTCTGTCTGTCTGTCTGTCTGTCTGTCTGTCTGTCTGTCTGTCTGTCTGTCTGTCTGTCTGTCTGTCTGTCTGTCTGTCTGTCTGTCTGTCTGTCTGTCTGTCTGTCTGTCTGTCTGTCTGTCTGTCTGTCTGTCTGTCTGTCTGTCTGTCTGTCTGTCTGTCTGTCTGTCTGTCTGTCTGTCTGTCTGTCTGTCTGTCTGTCTCTACATTTGTTAATATACCGTATGCTTGGTCTCTATGTATATTAGTCTCTCTCACCCTCTTATATTTATTCTCATTCTCATGTCTCTCCTCTGCACTACTCTCCTCTTAGGAACAAGATCCTGATATTTGGCCTGTTTGAGGAGACAGCTCTGGCTGCCTTCCTATCCTACACCCCAGGCATGGATGTGGCACTCAGGATGTTCCCCCTAAAGTGAGTGGAGTAAACCCAGAAATACACCTACACAAACAGATAGACATACATCTACACAAACAGATAGACATACATCTACACAAACAGATAGACATACACCTACACAAACAGATAGACATAGACATACATCTACACAAACAGATAGACATAGACATACATCTACACAAACAGATAGACATACATCTACACAGACAGATAGACATAGACATACATCTACACAAACAGATAGACATAGACATACATCTACACAAACAGACATACATACATCTACACAAACAGATAGACATACATCTACACAAACAGATAGACATACATCTACACAAACAGATAGACATAGACATACATCTACACAAACAGACATACATACATCTACACAAACAGATAGACATACATCTACACAAACAGATAGACATACATCTACACAAACAGATAGACATAGACATACATCTACACAAACAGACATACATACATCTACACAAACAGATAGACATACATCTACACAAACAGATAGACATAGACATACATCTACACAAACAGACATACATACATCTACACAAACAGATAGACATCGACCTACATCTACACAAACAGACATACATACATCTACACAAACAGATAGACATACATCTACACAAACAGATAGACATACATCTACACAAACAGATAGACATAGACATACATCTACACAAACAGACATACATACATCTACACAAACAGACATACATACATCTACACAAACAGACATACATACATCTACACAAACAGATAGACATACATCTACACAAACAGATAGACATAGACATACATCTACACAAACAGACATACATACATCTACACAAACAGATAGAGATAGACATACATCTACACAAACAGATAGACATAGACATACATCTACACAAACAGACATACACCTACACAAACAGATAGACATAGACATACATCTACACAAACAGATAGACGTAGACATACACCTACACAAACAGATAGACATAGACATACATCTACACAAACAGATAGACATACATCTACACAAACAGACATACATACATCTACACAAACAGATAGACATCGACCTACATCTACACAAACAGACATACATACATCTACACAAACAGATAGACATACATCTACACAAACAGACATACATACATCTACACAAACAGATAGACATCGACCTACATCTACACAAACAGACATACATACATCTACACAAACAGATAGACATACATCTACACAAACAGACATACATACATCTACACAAACAGATAGACATCGACCTACATCTACACAAACAGACATACATACATCTACACAAACAGACATACATACATCTACACAAACAGATAGACATCGACCTACATCTACACAAACAGACATACATACATCTACACAAACAGATAGACATACATCTACACAAACAGATAGACATACATCTACACAAACAGATAGACATAGACATACATCTACACAAACAGACATACATACATCTACACAAACAGACATACATACATCTACACAAACAGACATACATACATCTACACAAACAGATAGACATACATCTACACAAACAGATAGACATAGACATACATCTACACAAACAGATAGACATAGACATACATCTACACAAACAGACATACACCTACACAAACAGATAGACATAGACATACATCTACACAAACAGATAGACGTAGACATACACCTACACAAACAGATAGACATAGACATACATCTACACAAACAGATAGACATACATCTACACAAACAGACATACATACATCTACACAAACAGATAGACATACATCTACACAGACATACACCTACACAAAGATAGACATAGACATACATCTACACAAACAGATAGACATAGACATACATCTACACAAACAGACATACACCTACACAAACAGATAGACATAGACATACACCTACACAAACCAAAAAGATAGACATAGACATACAAACATACTGTACATACACCTACACTGACAACTATTGACCTATCTGCAATGCTGTGTGTTTATTAACCTCTGCCCCCCCCCTCTCTCTCCAGGCCCAGCTGGTGGTTCTGTGCGGTCCCCTACAGTGTCCTCATCTTTGTGTATGATGAGATCCGAAAACTGCTCATCCGTAGGAACCCAGGAGGTAAATGGCTGTCTCTTTCTCTATGTATAACATTTAGGCCCGAATCCTGACATGAGATTTTGCATTTGTAACCTCACACACAAATCTTTAATTGACACTAAAACAAGAAAACTCTCTAATGCCTCTCTTTTCTCTTCCCCTCCCCTCTCCTCCTACAGGTTGGGTGGAAAGGGAGACATACTATTGAGTGATGGATACCGTCTTTACTCATACCCTACATTTTCCATTTGTTTCTCCCCCCTTTCATTCCATCCCTGGCAAGACACGTCTTCAGATGCCCCACCCCGTAAAAGACAACAACCGCTTCGAAGCAATTTTCATCACAACTGCCCCAAAGATTAAAAACAGCAAAGCACCTTTACGAATTCCTACATCAACCCCCCTCCCCCATCTCCATCTCCTATGATACTCTTTGCATGTGTTCTCTCACTGCTGTGTACATAAACCAATATATCTACCAAACGGCAGCTGCATATTGTGTATGTAGATTTGAACGAGCTATGACCTAAAGGGAGTTTCTACGCTCGGCAAAAAAAAAGGGCCATACCACTCCTTCCTCCCTTCCCTTTCTTTCCCCCCTCTATCTCTACACCTCTGTTCCTCCCTCTCTTCCTTCTCCTGCGACCCTTTGCTCGTCCTCCGGTCACACACAGATCTACGGATCACAAGCGAGATCCCACAGCTGACACCCATCGAGCCGTCCCCTCTCGCCCTCTCCTGTCTGCAGGAGGAAGAGCGGATGTCTTTCTCACTCCGACCGTTTCCTTTTTCTTCAACAGTGTTGTTGTTGTTTTTTTATAATATGGGGTGGGGGTTCATTGGTTTTACTTGTTTTTTTTATTTATATAATGGGAGGGGGGGTGTGTGAGAGCTGCTTTCCCTCATTTAGGCATAACAAAGCACACCCCGCCATGGCGTCCCCAGTCCCCCTTCCCTTTCTGTCTCTCACACCCTCCTCTCCCCTCTACTCCCTGTTTGTCTGTATGTGTGCACTGTGCGAACCATTGTCCTTGTTAAATACTACAGTACACCCCCAGTTGGAAAATACAACTCAATCTTTCTGTGTGTTCTAGGAAAACTATATAATTCTATACCGATTTAAAGAAATAAAAACATGTTGAAAATAAAACATCTCAAGATACACATTCAGTGAAAAAGAACATTGTTGAGCGTGCTATGGGAAAAGAGGAAAGATCACTCTGTTTCCTCTTTTTTTTTGTATGGTTTCCAATCTTCTTTTCGCCAGGTTTTCAGAAAGCCGATTGCAAAAATGTAACAACAACACACAAAACAAAGCCACAAGGTTGTGTTTTATTATTAAAACATGTGAGACAGAAACTACGGCGTCCATGTTCCTACCACCACTTCCATGTTCCTGGAGTCCGGTCCAATCTAGGAGACCCAGTCCAGGTATTAAGTTCTGTGTGAATGTCTGTATTGGAGACCCGCAGAGGAACGGCCATTTCAGGCTGGGTCTTACTCAGAGGGCTGTAGGGGGTTGAGACTACAGAAGACAAAAAAAACAACAAACAAAAAAAGTCGTAGAACATGTGTGTGAAAGAAAATGAAACCAACACCAATAAAACATCTAGACCATTTAATACAACCTAGCACTGTCTGTGTGTCTTTATCTCTGCCTGCCTTCGACTCGCTACACTGACATTCAGCTTTCTCTCCCCCTCTTCTCTCATGTCAGTCTGATACTACATGGCTTAAATGGTAAATGTAGGCCTGAATTTATGAGACCGTGTAGGATAAAACTGATCGGTAAATGCATCTTTTTGTCTTCACCTGGACAACATTTGGGGTTGTATATACGCAATGAAATATCTGTAAGAGAGTAAGAGATTTTACAAGTGATTCTTAAGACTAGCGAGATATACTGTATCTAGCATTTTACTGTGTTCGTTGTATCTATAGTGTTGAGGGACATATTGGCAGAGCGCTAGGACGCCAACTAATGATGAGAATCATATCAGGTTACACTGCAAAATGTACAATTGATGGAAGTTGACTGTGAGTTGGCAGAAGCCCAGGGTAGTGTACCAAACGGCCAAATCAAGTAAACGTTTTGGCTTTGATGTTGAAACGTAAACAAAAGTACATGTGAAACCTACAAACAGAAGGAATGCAGGATACGTGACCACGTGTGAAGCAGAAAAACAAAAGAACAATTCTACAAAGCTCCCTGATCATATGGTTCCCAAGACAACTGATATTCCGCATTAATGAAACAAATGTATAAAAGGTTCTGCGAGTAAAAAGAATATCATGTCATCAGCATTTTACATTTCTGAAGCGTTGTTAGTCTTGCCTTGTATTCTGTACCTACTGGTAACAAGAGTACAGATACAGTATGGGCCACTTTCCCAGACTGAGATTAAGCCTAATCCTGGACTAAAAAAACACATTCACTCTCCCCAAAACGTAGTTCTCAATCCTGGAGTAAGATTAATCTGGGCTAAATAGCTGTGTTCAGTGGCTAACATCTGCTATAGATATTACTGTGGGTCAAAAATAAAATTGTCATGGGGGTATGACAGAGCCTGTGCCTGTACCTACAGTTTTAAACACACCACCTTATCCCTCACACATTTAGGGTTTGTCCGTAATGGCACCCTATTCCCTATATAGTGCACTACAGGGAATACAGTAGTTGCCATTTATGATGCAGCTTTCCACAACGGGGGGGGGGGGGGGGGGGGGAATAAACGCTTAGCATTGATCAAGATGACGAGGTATGCATAATGGGGGGGTAAAATGCTCTTCACAAAAGGTGTATAAACAGCATTGAAGCTCTACATCACTGACACTCGCTTTCTCGCACACACCCCTCCCCTTAAATTCCCACATGTCCATGCAGCGAGCTCTTACAGACTCCTCCCTCCCCCCCTCCGCATAATAGAACATCGATCGCCCGGCTTTGCCGCAGCGTGCGGCATGCCAGTGAGTGAAGTGTGTGTGTGTGGATGGGTGAACCTCCAAGGTCATCTCCATAGCAACCTGTGCATGGGGTTGTCTCGATGAGCAGTGTACAGGGGTCATGTATAAAGGGGGGAAAAGGGGGGGGGGGTTAGCACTGAAGTGTCAGACAGAGGGAGGGAAGGACAGGAAGGAGGACACGAAGAGAAAAGTAGGGGGAAACGACATCCTCTTGTGGGGGGGGGGGGGGGGGGCAAGGACACAAAAGGGCCTACAAAGTATTGCAATTCTGGGACATATACTGCACATACAGAATATAGACACAACCTTTAATAACTTTTAATGTACTGTTTTAAATCACCACAAATAAATATTATGCGCAAAAGGGACGCAAATATTTCAGAATTCATGCATGGACTTCCTCACACACTCACAATATCTTAGGTAGGATAGTTTATTGCACTTCCCAATTGTCATTAAAAATACAAAAAAAAATGCAAAAAGTTAGTATGACAAGTATGAAATCTATATTTAAAAAAAATAATATATTGATCTTTAAATGTCAAAGCCATAAAGTAGAGCTAATAAATTACGAAAAGTTACCCATCAACACTGCACCACATGCCTGCACACGACTAAAAGTAGATGCAGTAGGTACAATACAAAATATGATTTAAACATAATGCTTGATCACCATTAGGTATCTGAAATATCCACTAAGCATTGCTTTAAAGAAAATGCAATTTGTCTCAAAGAACCATTCCTTCTAGTTGGATTAATACATTGTTGAGCTGCAAATGGCACTTCTTCCATAGTCAGAGAAGCGTTGGCGATTTGATGTTACTTCCCTCATTCAGTTTAATGGTGCGGACTTATTCAACATCAGCTATATAGGATTTTTTGAAACAAATCTGAATTATTACTGTGGCGATGTTAAAGCTCTTTGTAACATGTCAGGTCTTGAGTTGACCGAGGGACATTTTGTAATTATTAGATATCCACAAGGGAACATTAAAACAGAAGGTAGAGGCAATAAACAAAAGCCTGACTGATATTAAACACAAAATGAGAGGTATCAGCCACATTTGGAAAAGACAGTATGAAGTAGGCATACAGTATGAAGTGTGCTGAGGTACACGAACCACGTCTCTGTCACTCTTCGTGCGTACGACAGTCAATCAACATATTCTTCTAAATTGAGTACTATTAGGGTCTTTACAGAGTTGTAGAGGGTCAGTAACATCAAATCACTTCAGAGGCATGACAAGGTGCATTCTGTGTTGTATTTAAAAAAAAGGTCAAAGGTGAGTGTTGAGGGTTCACACAGAGAAAGATAAGAGGCCTCTAGTGGCGGAAAAGGCTGTTTTAGCATGGGCAGCACCATTGAGGGCTTCCACTGTGCTTCTGCCATTTTAAAGTAGTCACCCGCGTGGGGATTCTCATGGGTTGTAGCCTCAATGCCGCTGTCAATGCTGTCACAGACGCTATAATGGCACAGATATACAGATTCTTCTATCACTATGCCTTCACACAGGCTCCATGAAGAGCTCCTCCATTTCCGATCCTCCCTCCAGCTCTCGGAAGGCAGCGTGAGAGCCAATCACAAACATTGTCGCGCCTGAGTGAGAAGTGAGAGAGTCAGTCAAATGGAAGGGATAGAAGGGGCTGAGAAAAAGGAGAGTAGAAGCCTAGGTTACATTTAGGGCTCCATTTTGAGAAACCAAACACAATGGTTCATCTTAGCACTACATTCCTATCAATTTACAATTTTCATGCCGGGAATTAATGGACTCAAATCACAGCGGTGTCGTAAAATGTAATATCCATGTCTCAATGGTCTCAAGGCTTAGAAATCCTTCTTTATTAACATATCTACACTGATTGAAGTAGATTTAACAAATGACATCAATAAGGTATCATAGCTTTCACCTGGATTCCCCTGGTCAGTCTGTGTCATGTGTTCTTAATGTTTTGTATACACACACACACAACTCTGGATATAAGCCCCCCCATCTCAAAATCGAATGGTTTTGACCGCTTGGAAGTTATTAAGTTAGCTTCTATTCTCCTCCAGCAGTGTGCCTCGCAAAAGTGATTCCTCGTTATCAACTTTACCCTATGTATGTAAAAATGACCATGTACACCGATTGTTTAAAGCAAAACTACCAAAACTACTGCTGATGGTGAACATGAACAATCAAAATAAAATCTATTGTTAAGCTCTGTTCAGCAGGTACAGCCAGATGAGAGTTGTCTCCCCGGTAGCTTACTTTTATTCTGGTAAAACACCATTTTCAACAGCGCAAAGAGAAAAATCTAGCCAATCACAGAGGTTGTAACTCAACTAATATCAAGCCTAATATCGCACAAGCTATTTTAGCATTTGAATACTGAAGATGACCGCAGATGTGCAAGATCAGAAACAGGCCGCCTACCTCACGTTGGTCGGTAAACAAATCTGGGCCCAGTGCATAGTTTGACTAGGCTACTGATAATCCTTGGGGTTGATGACATGCAAAATTGCTCGTAGATCAATGACTATCAACCACAGGAGGCAAGTGGCACCTTCATTGGGGAGGACGGATTCATGGTAATGGCTGGAGTGGAATGGTATCAAATATACCAAACGCATGGTTTCCATGCGTGCGATGCCATTCGCTCCCTTCCGGTCATTATTATGAGCCGTCCTCCCCTCAGCAGCCTCCACTGCTGTCAACGCAGTTACATGCTTAGTTCAACAATGAAGGAGAGGATGCATCATTTGTCACAAAATATGAGGTACCTTCAGCAGGTCGAAAGTATGTCATGTGAGCAAAACATGTCAGTGACTCTGCAATTCGTAAAGTGAATTGATGTTTTGACTGATGTGAGCTACACTTGGATCGGTTTGGGCTCCCATGCAAATTGGGGAATGTTACATCCATAATAATTTGTCTCCTTCAAAGAGAAATACATTCCATAATGCATATCTAGGCCTAGGTCGACAGTTATCCCAGGTCTGATGTGTACAGTAAAGAGTGAGATGGGGTTTGTAACATACCCAGGACCCAAAACACTGCAGCTCCTGCACCAGCCAACCAGAACACAGGGAAAGAGACCGCCCCAGCCAGACCCAATTGGTGAGGTCCGGTCACCTCTTTTCCTGTGGGCAAAATACATTTTTTTTTAAATCACTCAGATTTCAAACACTAGTCACTCTACACCGAAATTATGGATTGATTTCAGTGCCAACAGAAATGATATTTAAAATTCCATAAATGTTGAATTTGTATTAGGATATTGAATAAGAATTGTACATTTTCCAATTCGTAATGGCATTTATTTGAAACTGAATTGAATAAACATTGCATTCGGGTTTTAAAATTGACCCCTCCTGTCTCAGCCTCCAGTATTTATGCTGCAGTAGTTTGTGTCGGGGGGCTAGGGTCAGTTTGTTATATCTGGAGTACTTCTCCTGTCCTATTCGGTGTCCTGTGTGAATCTAAGTGTGCGTTCTCTAATTATCTCCTTTCTTTCTCTCTCTCGGAGGACCTGAGCCCTAGGACCATGCCCCAGGACTACCTGACACGATGACTCCTTGCTGTCCCCAGTCCACCTGGCCATGCTGCTGCTCCAGTTTCATCTTTTCTGCCCTACTATTATTCGACCATGCTGGTCATTTATGAACATTTGAACATCTTGGCCATGTTCTGTTATAATCTCCACCCGGCACCCCACATAGCCTGGTTCCTCTCTAGGTTTCTTCCTAGGTTTTGGCCTTTCTACGGAGTTTTTCCTAGCCGCCGTGCTTCTACACCTGCATTGCTTGCTGTTTGGGGTTTTAGGCTGGGTTTCTGTACAGCACTTTGAGATATCAGCTGATGTACGAAGGGCTATATAAATAAATTTGATTTGATTTGTATTTCAATTTCATATTGGAAAGTTAAACAGCAGGTTGAAACTGAGTGTAAAAGATGGTCGTCATGGATATTGTTTCAAAGACTGACAAAACAAAAATGGACAGGCTTTCTAAAGTGATGATTTCATCCAGAACATCCATATGCATATTAGAGCTTATGCATAGGCTTATGAGACCAAACCCGTTAAAAAAAACGGAATTAAAATGATGATTACCTATTACACATGGCAGAGAAACATCAAACAAAACTGATTTAAGATGTATTTAGTACATAATTGGTCTAGCCTTTTGAGTGTGGACTGCAATTGTTATGCATACTGTATGGACTGGTTTCCTTATGCTAAGCTCCAAAATGTATCCATGAGTCTGGGAGAGAACGTAAAGCCCTAGGCTGTGCTGTTGGTTCGTTGAATGTGCAGGGCGGCATACAGATGGACCGCGAGGAATAGCCTAGTAATAGGGATTTATTTGAGATTTTCATAATTCATTGGGTCGCACATTACCTTTATAGCTACAAAATCTCACCACCATGCGTTTCTGTCTCCTCCCTCCTTTTGTCCCTTTCTCGAGCGTGCAGAGGGGCTGTCAACAGTTTAGTGAAATATATGTCTCGTTGCGAAAACATGTTATTATCGCTGTTCCCAAACAGATCCCACTTGGCTTCCCAAAGGATGCACTGGGTAGCTGCAGTAACACGGTTGGAGAGCCCATGGGGAGAACATCATCTGTCGCGCTACGAGAGCATACTCCTCAAAAGTGGTTGATGCGTAAAAATAAATAAAGTGTTCTTATATTTATTTCTCAGCTGTTCATATTAAGCACATGCTCCGCTATAAAAACCGAAGTGGTCGACCAGTCATCATTGAAAAGCGCAGCCTCCATTCGCTATTCGAGTGCATACAGGTGACATGCTTTACCCCCCGTTCCTGTTCCAGCCCAACGAGAGGCTGCCTGGATCTTTAACTTAAAGACCCTTTTGCTCCCTTTGGTCTCAACGTAGACTTTGATCTGAAGCCATTCTTGTGATTATTGTGACTTTGCCATTTGTAATTGATTGTAAGCTTGTGTAGCCTAAAATGAATCTATGATCGTATGCTCTCCATTTGTTGTTTGCATACTGTTCTTTGTATGCCATTTTAATATTTGAGAATTAACCAATGATATTAGGCCACTCTTGGCCATGATTACAGACACCTGTGTCTTTTGACACTCTATAAACAAGTCATCCCACAGTGTTTGTGATTACACCCTGATGAAGACCACTTGGCTGTCGAAAAGTTGGATATTACATTTTTGCATCTGAGCTCCTAGAGTGTGCGGCTCTCCTTTATTTTCCAGCCCATTTGATAATGGGACGTTCTAAACGTTACATATTAGTAAAGACAAGATTAAATTGAGAGTAGTCTGATGGGTGAAATAGGATCACTTGATGAGAGAACAGCTGTGTAGCCTGAGGTAAAGAACAGAGTGTAAGCTTTTTTGCGACTTTCTCAAAAACATCAATAGCCTGTAGTCACATCATGCAGCCATTTATGTTTTGATTTCTAAGACATTCTAAAGTTGCCAAATAACTAAATCTAGCATATAGGACCTCCCTTTTACGCTCAACATAGCCACTTCCTATGTGCACTCACTCCGGAATGGGACAAATTACTCTTTCTATTTTATTCAGCCAAGTTCAATTATATTCTTAATAATAAAAAATAATTTACTATAAAATAATGGCATGGGACTTATAAGGATATCTTGTCAGCTAAATTAACACGCCTATAACCGCTGGCATGGAGAATAGCCAGATGACATACAATAGGTGAACTCATATAATGTTTCTTAAGACCTGACTAAAATAAATAATGGATTTATTGTGATGGTGTATATTCAATTGATTTATTAGACTTTAAAAATATATATATATATGTTCCTCAATCTACACACAATACCCCATAATGACAAAGCAAAAAAACGTTCGAACTCAGTCAGTCACAAGAGCAAGATTAAATAGGGAGTGGAAAGACTATCCTTGGAAGAGCTTTAACCGGTCTATTCAACTATATTCTTATGGGGGGGCCAAATGTTTGTGACACTCCCTTCTAACGTGTCCTGCACGGCTTCACAGAGGGGAACAGAAGGCACGTCCATGTTTCAGAGAGTCTAACCTTACAGGAATGGGGTCATAATAGCGTATTGCTAAAACGGTTCAGATGCTAGAGCCAAATTCATTGGAAGAAAACCAATTCTACATGCCACATTGGCTTCAGAAACTGCCAGAAGCTTCCGTTTACCACAGAGAGTGTTAGATTCTTTCCTCTACCTTTCCAGGCTGGCAAAGTACCAGGATGTTGTCTCTGGTTTTGAATCTGAATTTAGAGAATTGAATCTGAATGCATCTGAGAAGTTGAATATATTAAACTTTGATCAACTTGATAGTTTGTAAACTAGATACATAGACAATGAATGCAATATCTACCATATTGAAACTGAATATATAAAATATTGAATTTGAATGTTCAATTAAATAAAGCAATGCTATATTCATTCAATTCGGTGTCAAATCATGAAATACAATAATTAAATTACTACATTTGTGCATTACATATTCAAAAATATTACATTCAAATTCAATATCCTATTAACAAATTCAAAATGATGGAATTCAGATACAATCTGTTGGCACTGAAATTGCTCCATATAAATAATCTCACAGAACATGACTGCTTTACTCACCAAAGATGACCAGTTTAGACTCCAGGGACTTGAGGTGGATGATGTAGAAGGCACCAACAAACACTGCCAAAGCAATCAGCAGCATGGGAGAGCTGATACTGAGGTAGAGAGGGAGAGATTGGAAGATGGAAAGAGTGATTCTTTGATAATCACAGATTCTAAATCAATTCAATCCAGCATAGATCTAGGCCTATTCAAACTGAGATTTGGAATTTGAAAATAAAACAGGCTGCTGGCAGCAGTCTGTCTATATGCAATATGTAATTACTGTTTTTATATATTCACTGAATACCACAGTTTTTTTTTTTTTTTTTAATTTTTTTTTATTTTACCTTTATTTTACTAGGCAAGTCAGTTAAGAACAAATTCTTATTTTCAATGACAGCCTAGGAACAGTGGGTTAACTGCCTGTTCAGGGGCAGAACGACAGATTTGTACCTTGTCAGCTCGGGGATTCGAACTTGCAACCTTTCGGTTACTAGTCCAACGCTCTAACCACTAGGCTACCCTGCCGCCCCAGTGTCTTTAAACTCCTGTCCCACAGCTCTTACATGCAGTAGAGGATGAGGCCGAGGAAGATGAAGGTGTAGTTGCTGTTGTAGGTGTCAAAGTTGCGCACCACCCTCTGGCACAGTTCACCAAAGTTGCGGGGCTTGGTGAACTTCCTGTGATCCACGAAGCCAGCCCAGGGACGGATGGACGCACGGCGACGATCAAACCACTCCTTGGCCACACTGGGCGAGAGGCCTTTGGGCAGCCACAGCCTGTGAGGCAAGGCAGAAAGCCAGGGTGGTAAACTAAACAAGAGGTATGGGGAGATGGAATAATTGTATAGCATTAAACAAAGAGACTGATCGTGGACAGAATGAACAACAATACATCATGGCCAGGTATAATACAAGGAAAGGACAAACTGACCCATCTAGTTCCTTTAGTGGTAGGCTAGATTAAGAAGAATATGAGACAAATTCAGATCACAACTTTCCTACAGACACAATAATAGCCACAGAAGAATGACTACACACGAGGACTGTATATAAAATGTATCTGGACCAGAACCAGTCACCAACCATGATCCGAGAGAGATACATGGTGCTACAATGCATCAAGTTGATTCAGGTGTGTTAGTGCTGGGCTGGAACAAAAGCCTGCACAACCTGTAGCATTCCAGGACCAGGTTTACAGACTGCTGGCACTAGAGCAGGGCTCTCCAAACCTGTTCAGGTTAGTTACAACTGGGGTTGGAGCAAAAACATGTAGGAGGGGGTAGCTGTCCAGGAACAGGATTGGCGAGCCATGTACTAGACAGATGAACTAACACAGATAGAGACAGAGCTAGAAAAACAACAGCACACACCTTCCCATGACACCTCCGGATCCAGCAGCGTCGGCTGGTTCAGCGCTGAAGAGATCCCCTGCCTTGGAGTCCATGTCTACAAGGCAGTTCTCACCCTTTGGGACACCAGATTTCATTAAGAGTAACGGATGCCGATGTAGGAAAGATGTAGGCTAAAATACAACATGGCAGTGACAGAAAAGAAACATTAAAAGGTCAATGGCACTGTTCCACAAGCAATAACAAATCCTCTCACACAATGCAAAACTAGGCTTTCTATTGTTGTAACAAATTAATAATGCAGAGTGAAAAACCTAGAGACCGTAGGGAGAGTCTGGGGTTATGGAATGGAACATTTTTGTCATCATTGATGGGCTTGCCCACAGACAGTTCGATTGCAACATCGTTTAGTTAGGTAGTTAGAATAGAAATAACTGAATCACAGAAACTCGCTAACACACAAGTTGTTCACTGTCATTACTCAAAACCTTGAATATCTCCCTTTTTTACATTTTTTTTTTTTTTACACTAAATAACGATTCCGGTCGAAGACGCCACATCACCATTCCTTCATGTCAATTATTGCTACGCTTAGCCAATATTCTATCACTGCATATGAAAACGAATAGCTTTTGCGACATACAAAATAGTTACATAAATCATATTTTTGAAGGCATACTCACAGTTGTTGAAGGTGTTTACTGCACTGCAGTGCTCAGAAATACAAAAACACAAAAATGTACTTCTGCTGCCGCTGTTGCTCAGCGGATGTGATGTGGAACGAAACTGAACGCTGGGTCTAACTTCCGGTATAATTTATTTTATGAATTTCAAATTAAAAGTCAACAATATGATCCATTTAATTGGAGCAGAAAATGAGATAAATAACTAATTGCTATTTATGACTTATGAGTTATCAATTAACATTATGTAACAGGAATGTCCAGGTGAACAAAAGGGAGTGCAGTTGTTGATGAAGTCAAATCTAAATCAATCCGGTTTAATACAACAATTCAGGGAAACACCTACAGAACAGAAGCATAGAAAATATCTAACGGTCCTTATATATTAATCACAAAGAACCGAATGTTCTGTAAACACCAGCCAGAGGCTTGAAGGAAGTCACATCAGCTGCTACAGAATCACAGTGTCACAGATACATTATCAATGTGTCCTTAAATCCAGTCTTGGGTCAAACTAACCATAACATTAAACACCTGCAGACATTTCATACTGGCAGTTAAACAGGTCAAAAATAATATCAGAAATAGTTAGTTACAATAGATCATTTTATACTAACAGGCACAAAGCGACTTAAACATAATAATAATAATAATAATAATATATGCCATTTAGCAGACGCTTTTATCCAAAGCGACTTACAGTCATGTGTGCATACAACGTAGGAACCCACTACCCTGGCGTTACAAGCGCCATGCTCTACCAACTGAGCTACAGAAGGACCACATAGATAGATACGTTACCCAAAGGAATGCATCTGTCTGTGTCTTCCCACACAATTATGTTTATTACATATCAACAGTAAATCAAATTCAGGGAAAGAATTAGTCAAATAATTTCCCATTACAGGATATCTGTTATTTATTTTGTGCCATGTTCTGATCTAAAAAAGATTATACATTTTCATATTTTATCATATTTAAGTTTCTGGTTGAAATAAGAAGCACATATTTCAGATGGTAGCCCATGCACATTTAATAGTTCACCAGGAACATAGCATACTAATTATTTATACCTGTCAATACATATACAATGAAATAGACAAGTATTTATTTTCTTTGCAGGCAAATTGACATCAAACTCAGAGGTATGACTATAGTTTTGGTATGAAAGCCATGAAGAAACACACACTTTGAAAAGTAAGACAACCACATCACAGCAGTGTTAAAAACAGATATGATGTATTACTGGAGAAGGCATTTTACATTCAAGACAAAAAAATGCAAAGTTTTGTTTTCAAGACACAGGACAGCAGCTCAAACGTGTGTCCTGTGTCATACTAATAAGCAGGGACTCCTGCTGCTCAGCTATCTGTTGCGCAATGTTCATGTGGACTTCTAGCAATGTTCTGTAAGTTCAAGCTAGTACAGTCATATCTTGTTGATCCAAGAGCTGGGTTCTTGTGGGTATGTACTAGATCCCATCTCTTCTTACTGGTGGAAGTGAGAATATGCTTCTCAATCCTCTGTCTGATGCCCTTTCCCTGAAGGCCCTGCCATGTTTTCTCCCTGTTGTGAATGTCCCTTCCTAGTGAGTCCATTTGAAGAACTTGAAGCAGGGATTGCATGTAGGCCTACAATTTTTTCCTCAACTAGGCTCCTTTGACGCCTAGTTAATACACTTGTGATAAAGCATTTTCTATAGGACACTTGTATAGTCTCTCACCACTTTGTGTGAAACCTCAATCACTGTCAGATGCGCCAGATCACAGTTCTCTCCAGTGTTATCAAACTGTTGAAATGTTGTTGTTCATCCTGAGTTCTGACATGTTATACATTTTGTACATTCTCATTATGCCTTGCCAAATTTCCATTGTGCAAAGGCTTTGCCACAGTCACGAAAGAGATGTATTTCTCTCTTGTGTGGATTCTCTAGTTGGGTGGATGTCAGTGCTGAGATATTTCTCACAAATACAGCAATTAGCCTACAAGATTTATTTCCTATGTGTCTTCATGTGCATTTTAAGATTTCCATTCTGAGCAAATCCTTTGCCACAATAATCACAACAATATGGTTTCTCCCCTGTATGAATCCTCCTGTGCGCACTCAGATTAGCAGTATTGCTGAAACATTTGCTACAATCATGGCAGCTGTACGGTTTCTCCCCTGTGTGAACTCTCATGTGTCCTGTATAATTTGATCTGGTGCTGAAACTTTTGCCACAAACAGAACAGAGATATGGCTTCTCCCCAGTATGTCTCCTCCTGTGCAAAACCAGATGTCCACTTTGAGTGAATCCTTGGCCACATTCCTGGCAGCAATATGGTTTCTCGCCCGTGTGAGTCCTTTTGTGTCCGATCAAATTGGCGGCATCACTGAAACACCTGCCACAATCATCGCAGCGATATGGTTTCTCTCCTGTGTGAACCCTCATGTGCTTTTTCAGCCTAAGCTTCGTGGTGAACGTTTTACCACAGACATGACAAAACTCAGGCTCAGCTACGATGTGAGTTTGGAGGTGATCTTTCATATTCTCTTTAGAATCTAAGTGCTTTCCACACACACCACAGACACGTTCTTTATCCTCTATATGTGCATGACTTTGCACATGATTAAAAAAGGGACGCTTGTACCGAAAAGACCTGCCACAAACCTTACAAGAACAGGGAGTACATTTCATACCATTTGCACTGCTATAAGTTTGTTTTCTTTTTTCTTTTTTTGTGGTCTTTGGTTTGTGTGACTTTAAAAGAGACTGCGCTCCTTTGCTTTCCATTCCATTGACATGTTCACTATTTGTACTCTGAGCTGAAGAACAGGTTGGTTCTGATATTCTGTAGTCCTCTCCGTCAGGTTCTGTTTTGATCTGTCCAGTTACAATGTTTGGTTGAGAATCTCTCTCCCTATTTTCCTCACTTTGGATTTGCAAGGACTGAGTTGGGTCCTGATCATAATCACTTACACAGAAAGGATCAAATATGAACTCTCTGGTGTCAGACTCCAGCCACTGAAGTTGCTTTTTGAGTTCCTCCTGCTCCTTTTTGATCCATATGGGCTCGCTGTCTTCCTGTCCAAGACTAGGTCTCCAATCCTGCACACAGGGCTGCTGCTCAGGGTGAACCTCCTCTTCCAATACAGTGAGCTGCTGGAGGTCTGGAGGGAGAGAAGTCTACTAGCGTTACAACGTTACATTATTTATCAAAATTGATTAAAAAAGGTCAAAAAATACAGTGCTGGTAAATTTAACAGCTGCATAATGGAATAACATACTCAACGCTTTTGGATATACAAATCTATCAAATATTGACTGAATTATAGTGCATCAACAAAAAAATCTAAAACGGGCCAAAAACAATTAGGCTACGTGGCAAGTGAATTTACACCCAACAATAACAGGGAAATAATGGCTGGAACGGGAGGAATCCTGGGGGCGAGCATGCGCGTTGAATCTTCAAGAATGTCTAGACATAACGTTACTTTTGTCGACACTGGCTCTCAAAATGAAATAACTAACATTATCAAGGTGTATGAAATGTAGGTTGAATAATAAATGTCACAAACCTGCTCTTTGTAACTTTATCTCAGGTTTAATAACAATGTCAAGAATATTCTGTAGACGGTCGTTCTCCTTTTTCGAACGGGAAACCTCTTCCTGGTACTCAGCTATCGTTTTTTCAACTGCCCCGAATATCTCATCAGCAGCCACAGTTAGCCGATGGTTGAGAAACGCTCTCAACAACTGTATTTTAGACATGTTTACAGAATGCTAGGGCTAGCTAACTAGCAATCAGTGACAACGCTATTATTTGACAACAACTTCGTTCATCAATGATAGATGTTCATGGATCTGCTGTGCCAAAAAAAAAGCACGCGTAGAGTGCGCACCACGGCTTAACGCATTCTGCAATGTCGCTACCTACAGGAGTGGAGTGGACATCGTCTGTTCGGATTTCTATGAACATTCTCCATTTCATAAACGATAAGGAATATTCATTTCGCTCCTTATCTGTACCACTCAGGGGTAGGACCAAGTCACTATTGTTCGAGTCACAAACAAGTCTCAAGTCACATGATCCGAATCTCAATATTTGTTAATACCACATAGATAGGCCCTTGTGTTCATTTTATCACATTTCTCTAATGCCAAATCAGTGTGTCTTTTTTTGCAACGAAACTGTCCCTATTTGCAAATAATTAAATATGAGATGTCGTTAGGAAACTGAGCGTGGTAAAAGTCAGGCCTACCTTTCCACCCTTAGAACGAGTAGGCCAACCGACGCGGACAAGTGTAAGCTTTAACTGCTGGCTACTCTTCTTCCATGGCTTAACCCAATGTTATATTGTACAGAAAGTGAATAGCTTAATCAATTCACAGTGACAGAATTCGATTACTTCCTGATCAGTCTCCTAGGATATAGAATGTTTTATCCCAGCCTCAATGGCAAAGAAACGAAACAATGATATCGCATAAGCATCGGAATCACGTCTTTCCAGGGTATTTTACAGCTTGTTTATAGCATCACTTTAAATAATCGGATCTGTTTTATTTTATTCAAAATCTTAAGCTAACAATGGGTAGCCCTGCGCGTTTTGGCATTTTCTAAAAAATAAAATAAAAGTAGACCTATGGCATACCCTCTCATTACCCCCCAATTGGAGTCCTGTTTTTAATTTAACAGTCCTTCACTGACACGGAGGTAGGCTATTTAAAGAGTGCATGATGGAGGAATTGTCCTACAAAACTATGGATATAGCAGCCCAGTCCAATTTCTGTCAAACAGGTAGGCCTACCTCTTATTTCTTAAAAATGAAGAAATAGGTTCCAACACAAAGCCCTCTGGTTGTTAGTAAAGTCTAACTAAAATGAAGACGTTTGAAATGAATTACTGGAATGCGCCTACTTTCAGCACCATGAGCTGTCCATTTTCGATTGATTGTGCCACGGCTGCTGATTCAAGCTTCAGCACCACAAAGGTTACTCGAATCTGGCTTATTGTGAAGTAAATAACTCGGATAAATACACAATGGGGATGAAACATGTTGTTTTTATTCAAATCTATTATAGTATTATAACGACCCTGGGTTTATAAGCGCGGAAATCGACTCTGCCGCATGAGCATGCTTTTGCGGCACAGTCGATAGCGCGCCGGACCTCGGGCTACAAGGTCGATGGTTCGAGAACTGCTCCCTGCTGTTTCATTACATTGGTGTCAGAAGGGATCGGACCTCGCATCCACGACAGTGCGTGTGCTTGGCCGGTGAGCGCGTTCCTGTAAGACGTAGAGTCGCAAGCTAGCGCGAGGAATAGGGATAAGACTATGGCAACAGATTTAGTTTGTTACATTTTTTTTTTTTTTGCCTCCAATTGTGCACAGAAAGATCACTGAGGTAAAAACAAATGACAGTAATGTAGGCATATGGAAAATGTTTTGGCTCTTGTCATCACTGAAGGAAAAGGACAAAACACAAATCAAAACAGATGTGAAATTACACCATATGAACAAGACAAAAACAATATTTATGCACAGATAGGTGTAAGATACACCTTATTTGATTTATTTGACAAAGATAATGCACATTGATCAAGACTTATGTATATTTCCATATGTAGTCCCTGGGAAAGTGGTTACAAACATGTAAAAACACACACACAATAGCCATAGATATCCTATAATTAACTATAACATAGTGTTCACTTTTGTTATTGTGTAATTATATGGCAATAGCATATGGCATATTATCATATTATATGGCAATAGTATATAAAAAGTATCCGGGTGTAACTTTTTCAGAACAACTATTGCCCTTTCCCCACACCAGGTAATGTCATATATTCTCCCTCTCATGGGTAATCCTTATGTGCCTTCCAAGGGAGTTCATCCATTTGAAGGATTTGCCGCAATAATTACACCTAAACGGCTTTCCATCAGTGTGAATTGTCTGATGTCTATTCAATGCGCTCGTTGTCATAAAGCATTTTCTACATATAGGACACTTATACGGTCTCTCCCCTGTGTGACTCCTTACATGCGCTTTCAGATGATGAATATTGTTGAAACATTTGTCACAAACACGGCATTGCCATGGTTTCTCTCGGTTTTCCTGACTTTGTATTTGGTAAAGATATGAGGACTGAGCTGCCGGGTTCTCTCCGTCTTCCTCGCTTTCTATTTGGTGAAGGTATGAGGACTGACTTGGGTTCTCACTGTTTGTCTCACTTTGTATTTGGTCAAGAGGTGATGAATGAGTTGGGTTCTCTCTGCTTTCCTCACTTTGTACTTGGTGAAGATGTGATGAATGAGTTGGGTTCTGAATCGGATCATAGTTACTTTTCAAACAGGCAGGACTGAATGTGAAGTCTTTGGTACCAGACTCTAGCCATTGAAGTTGCTCTTCCCTCCGACTGGTCCGGAGTTCCTCCTGCTCCTTTTTAATCTGTGTGGCCTCCGGACCATCTTGTTCCAGACTTGGGCTCCACTCCTGCTCACAGTGCTGCTGCTCAGGGGGAAGATCCTCGTCAGAGACAGTCAGCGGCTGGGAGTCTGAGGGAGAATGGATAAAAAATATAGAAAAAATATCAAATGACATGATGAAAGCAATAAATGTATGTAGTAATAAGTAGAAAACAAAGACCCGCCGAGTCTGGATTCAAACAGCCGGGATTCGAACACCTGTCACTCATATAGCTTATGCTTCCTCCCACCCGATGCACAAGATTGTCTTTTGATTCTTACTTTGTAAAACCTACAGCATAGTGAGCAGGCCAGGCAAACCTGCATCTTTTTGGGGTCTGAAAAAACGTGTAGAATGCAGGTAGGTAGCTATAGAATTAGCTCTCGAGAATCCAAGGGGCTATGCTGGCAATGCAATTTGAGTCAGAAGGGCAAATATTGATGAGCTTCACATGAATCAGTACTAGCTAGATGCAGTAATATCAAAGCAGTAGAAGCTAGTTAGCTAGCTAGTGCCCATATGCGTTTTAAAATATCCCAGACCTGTTTTTTGTAACCTTAGCATTCTCCGTAGACGATTGTTCTCCTCTTTCGTGCGGGACACTTCTTCCTGGTACTCTACAATTGTCTTTTCAATTGTCCCAAATATCTCATCAGCAGCAGCTGTCAATCGTTCGTTAAGAAACAATCTCAGCAACTCTATTTTTGACATTTTGAGGAATGCTAGTCGAGTAGGTACCCCCAGTAACGTAAACAAAGCAGTGTGAGGTTCTTACATCCGGTCACGTGTTTTTCTCTCACGATTTTCTAAATAAAAGTCCAGTCGAGCGCTCTGAAATGGGATAAACTGAAATAAGATATGACAATTGGATTATTAAATTGAAATTGGATTGAGTAATAATTTATGCATCCATAATAAAATGAGAAAGACAAAACTATTTAATAACTATAACTGTTTATAACTATATATGTGAAATATTTTGAGAAAACCTATAATCTATTGATAGATAGGCGCAATGGTCTAATGGTCTGCATCTCAGTGCTAGGCTGTATACCAACTGTCTGTGGTTGGGAGTCCCATAGGCAGCGCACAATTGACCCAGCATCGTCCGGGTTAGAGTTTGGCCGGGGTAGGCCGCTATTGTAAATACGAATTTGTTCTTAACTGATTTGCCTAGTTAAATAAAGGTTACAAAAAAATATATAATAATACATAACAGGAGATTAATATAAGAGTGTAGATTAGTTACATTTCCAAATCAAACACACACCCGCTCTAAATCATTTGATACCTGCTTCCCAGTCACTACCACCAGGCTGGTCTGTGTCATAAGATTTCATTGTGTTTTCAGTTCAGTGTCTAGGTAAGTATAGCAGGCAAAGCCCCTTCCAATGTGCGCTGCATTAATATCATGGGTTGCATGTTTCGTCAAAATACTGTTTTGGACTGATGCCCGACTGAGCATTCTACGCAATGCATCGTCAATGAGCGTTGAAGATTTAATCAAAAGTGCATTACAGTGGCTTGGATATACAATGACATTCAATTAGTAGGAAAACCTTTTGTCATCGTTTTGATGTATCCAGATTGACTTTAGATGCAGTAAAACGTTAGCTAAAATTGAGGGGAGGCCACCTGATTTTAGCTAGCTAACGTTAGCATTGCTAGCTATTTTTTTAAACTAAATATTTGACTACTTTAGCAATGTCATAGTGTTTCCAGGCACAAAAGTGTAATTAGCCTCCGTCCAGAATGACTGGGTTTATCACCACTTTAGGGCATCACTATCGCGCCGCCGGTAGAGGGCGGCTTGAGAACGTTCATAACACCGTCATGACGCGACCGAGTGACCGAGGTGCAATCTATGAATAGACATTGAATTTTACCATGCAAATATACAGTGCATTATAAGGAATTATAAACTGGGTGGGTCGAGCCCTGAATGCTGATTGGCTGACAGCCGTATATCAGACCGTATAACACGGGTATGACAAAACATGTATTTTTACTGCTCTAATTACGTTGGTAACCAGTTTATAGTAGCAATAAGGCACTTCGGGGGTTTGTGACATATGGCCAATATACCACGGCTAAGGGCTGTGTCCAGGCACTCCGCGTTGCGTCGCCTAACCAACATGCAGACATGCTCGCATTTTGCGTACCGACTACGCAATTATCTGTCCACGTACGCTTGTATGATAACCGAGTTAAAAGTACACAGAAATGAATAGGGTCTGATTTTTTTGTTGCACATTTTTATGAAAAATAAATCCACTGAGTAAATCTAACATCACAATTATCGAGCTACAACACAGAGACATGTTCGGAGTTTGTGTCAACGGACATGGAGATTAATACATCATTATTCCACGTAGCTACCCAGTGTCTGCCCCTCCTGTTGTGATGCTGAGTTTGCCGACTGGAAAGGTAAACACTAATTTTTTCAAGCTAACGTTAGCGAACATAAGATTGTCATTTAGTGGTCTCTAAAATGCCAGCAGTTCACTCGCATTTGCTAGTGAAATAAATTAAATGCAAATACGAAAAATAACTGGTCGCATTTGTGCGAGTGTGATATACATTTCAATCTGCGTGCCATTAGTTGTATTTTCCATGTAACATTACGAGGATCACGCAACCTGAAATACTGTAACTGTAATTATGATCCAGTTACAAAAAGTATAATCAAAAATAAATATTAACATATTGGCATTAAATGGAGTCTGGAGTTTAGAAGACTGCGCGATGAATAATGAATGAGTGTCCGGTATTAGCTATAGAGGCAATGCTTTTAAAATGCCTTTGCACTAGATTTGCAAGTTGAATCTCCAATTTGCCGCGCCTATATGGTACTCTGAAAAATTGGACAGGATTGGCAGGTCTGCCTTGTGTGTGAGAACAGCCCTTAGCCGTGGTATATTGGCCTTATACTATATCTCCTCCTTGCATTATCTCTTAATTAGACAACGAGTGGGTCTAATCCTGAATGTTGATTGGTTAAAAGCTATTCCAGCCAGTGTCTATTCCACAAGTTACCACTGGGGCAATCTATGACGTTAAAATGCCTATTTACTCTGTTCCATCTGACTGAGCAATCCACTGTCTCCTCAGCCCAGCCAGGCAATTTATAAACTTGATCTCCACAATAAAAAGCATCTAGACATTATCTCTCTGTTTGTCTAAACCTTGCTGTCTGTCTCTCCAACATTTGCAACATTGTCTCAATGTTCAAATTCGATCTCCAGCTGTCCCATAGTAATGAACATGTCGTGAGTCGTGATGAGACAGACAGGCAGGAAACGAAGCGCAGCTAGTTTCCCCCAAGGAGACTGAAAAGATTTGGAATGGGTCCCCAGATTCTCAAAAAGTTCTACAGCTGCGCTATCCGAGAGCATCCTGAACAGTTGCATCACCGCCTGGTATGGCAACTGCTCAGCATCCGACCATAAGGAGCAACAGTAGGTAGTGCGTTACGGCCCAGTACATCACTGGGGCCAAGCTTCCTGCCATCCAGGACCTCTATACTAGGCAGTGTTAGAGGAAGGCCCAAAATATTGTCAAAGACTCCAGTCACCCAAGTAATATTTCTGCTACGGAAAGCAGTACCGGAGCGCCAAGTCTAGGTCCAAAAGGCTCCTTAACAGCTTCTACCCCCAAGTCTTAAGACTGCTGTACATTTAATCAAATGGCCACCCGGATTATTTTCATTGTCCCCCCGATGTACAAATTACCTTAATTACCTCAACTAACCGATACCCTCTGTATATAGCCCCATTATTGTTATTTTATTGTGTTACTTCTTTTTTTTTACTTTACTTTATTTAGTAAATATGTTCTTAACTATATTTTCCCAAAACTGCATTGTTGGTTAAGGGCTTGTAAGTAAGCATTTCATAGCACTTGTTGTAAGTAAGTAAGTAATACACCTGTTGTATTCAGCGCATGTTACAAATACAATTTTATTTGATTTAGTTTGCTGTCTTTCCAGATTCAGTTTGAAGTGATTGTGTTGAGTTGTGTTGTTGGCTAGCTCCTCTGAACAACGGTGTTCTGATGAGAGAACACATTTTCTATGCCAGGCGAGATCGTTATGGATGTACCCAAATAAATGTCACTAGAAACAACTTAAACAAACGCAAATGCAGCTACTATGCTGCTATGCTGGCTGCACTTTTTGATGTGACTGTAAGTTAGCCGTAGTTGGCTGGCTAGCAAGCAAGGGATTAGAATGTTGCCAGCCAGTATGGCAATGGAACATTTAGAACGAACGGCTGTATCAGGTATAAAGGTAAGACCCAGATGCAGACACGTCGAATTAACAATGGTTTAATGATCCAACGGGCAGGCAATGGACAGGTCAAGGCAGGCAGTTGTCAGTAAACCAGAGGTTTGGCAACGGTACATGGACGGCAGGCAGGGTCAGGGTAGACAGAGGTCAATAATCTAGAGGAGTGGCAAAGGTACATGTCAGCAGGATCAGGGGCAGGCAGGCAGGTTCAGAGTCAGGACAGGCAAGGGTCAAAACCAGAAGGGTGAGAAAAAGAGCAACTAGGAAAGCAGAAGCTGAGAACAAAAACGCTGGTTGACAAACAAGACAAACTGACAACAGACAAACAGAGAACACACATATAAATACACAGGGGATAATGGGGAAGATGGGCAACACCTGGAGGGGGGTGGAGACAATCACAAACACAGGTGAAACAGATCAGGGTGTAACAAACTGGGTCGCGTCATAGATACAGAACAAAAAGACTGAACGACTGGGTCACGTCTCTGTCAACCAAACCAATAGAACGAACGACCAGCCGGTTTGGGTAGCAACCCTAGATTTGTGTCTGGACTATATCTTGTGGAAGAAGGAAATAGTATGACTAAATTGATTAAAATAACATTTTTAATGAAAATATGTAAATCATTATTTGAATATGTTGGTAAGCCATTGTATAAAAGTGATAATGCTCTCGAAGCCGGTGTTTGGACTTCGAATCGGGCCTAACAACACCCGTGCCAACATATCCTCCAAACATGGTCTTTTTGGGCATTATCACTTAAATAATGCACACTCTAGAATGACCTTCAAGCCAATCAGAAACTATTGTCACTCGGGACTAGGTGGGTGCAGGAATCAGACGCAGAGAGAGTTCCACTGAGGTTAAGTGCTTTACTCAGGCACAGCAAAATAATAAGCCCAACAAATACAGGGCGCGGGGGGACACACAACGAGACAACCCAAAAACCACAGGGTGCCAAGTTAAAGAAAAGAAAATCCACCACTACCTAAAATGCACACACGTAACACAAAGACAGAAAATAAACACACACCAAACCCAGGTGGAAAAGGGCTACCTAAGTATCATTCTCAATCAGAGACAACTAACGACACCTGCCTCTGATTGAGAACCATACGAGGCCGAACACAAAAACCAACATAGAAAAACAAACATAGACTGCCCACCCCAACTCACGCCCTACCATACTAAAACAAAGAATAAAATAACAGAACTATGGTCAGAACATGACAATTATTCAACAATGCCATGGTTTAATTAACCAATAAGGTCTGACGGGATGCGGTATATGGCCGATAGTCCAGCACTGTGGACACATCATAATACCCATAAGACCTAGCCATTAATCCGGTAATGGTTCCAATTGTTTTTTCACCATTCATTTTTGCATCTACTTTAGCACTACTTCATATAAGGTCTGTGTTTCGTGTAGGCAGGGTAGCCTAGTGGTTAGAGTGTTGACCTAGTAACCCTGAACAGGCAGTTAACCCACTGTTCCTAGGCCGTCATTGAAAATAAGAATTTGTTCTTAACTGACTTGCCTGGTTAAATAAAGGTTTAAAAAAATAGGCTTGTAAATTCTCTCTCAGACAAGGTGAGCTTTATCAATATATTTGCCTCAATTTACAAAATATTGAAATGGTAATTAGCAATAGAGAAGACCTCAGCAAGACCACAAATTCCTGCTGGTAGCTCCTAAATATCATCGCTAGCTGACACTATCACCTACCGTTCACCAGCGCGATCTGATCAGAGACCTTCTGTGTCCAATCCATGAACTTCTTACGTCCCCTTTCTCTGTCTTATCTAGCCACTGACTACACTTTAGCTAGCTAGTTAGCAGAGCAGTAGATCAAAAAATAGCCTAGATTACTGTTTGTACAGTATGTTGACTTCGGTGTCTATTTTTCAAGGATGAGCGTGAGCATTCAAAGGGGAGAAGACTACTATAAGTCTGCCCATATGGAGAAGTGCAGCTATAGTGAGGGAAAACTTAGTACAAATAATACGATCCCATCAGTTTTCTATAGGCTAGGCTTACTATATTTATTCCTCAACTTTTCTAATATTAAGCACATTGCTTATCTTTACAACAGGATTATAGCCTACCTGACAGGCATGAAAATGAACCACGAGAAAAGCGTCCTACATTCTCTATTTAAGTGCATAGATGTATTTTTTCCGCTGCCCCTGTTTCGAGACAGGTGCATGATATTGGTTCATTCTGAATCAAAACAAATTTCACACATATATTATTTAGTATATGTAAAGACATGATTAAGTCTGATGGGTGACAATATTAGCCTATCATTTGTGAATGATGCCCAGCATAAGGCAATAAAATATGCCTTTTCTTTGCGACTTTTTCGAATCATAGTCGCACACCTCATGTAGTCTAGCCCAAAGGCCTATATGTTTTAATAAGGTTAGTATCACACCTAATGTAGCCTAGCCCAAAGGCCTATATAATAATAATAATAATATATGCCATTTAGCAGACACTTTTATCCAAAGCGACTTACAGTCATGTGTGCATACATTCTACGTTTGGGTGGTTCTGGGAATCGAACCAACTACCCTGGCGTTACAAGCGCCATGCTCTACCAACTGAGCTACAGAAGGACCACATATGTTTTAATAAAGTTAGTATCACACCTCATGTAGCCTAGCCCAAAGGCCTATATGTTTTAATAAAGTTAGTATCACACCTCATGTAGCCTAGCCCAAAGGCCTATATGTTTTAATAAGGTTAGTATCACACCTCATGTAGCCTAGCCCAAAGGCCTATATGTTTTAATAAAGTTAGTATCACACCTCATGTAGCCTAGCCCAAAGGCCTATATGTTTTAATAAGGTTAGTATCACACCTCATGTAGCCTAGCCCAAAGGCCTATATGTTTTAATAAGGTTAGTATCACACCTCATGTAGCCTAGCCCAAAGGCCTATATGTTTTAATAAGGTTAGTATCACACCTCATGTAGCCTAGCCCAAAGGCCTATATGTTTTAATAAGGTTAGTATCACACCTCATGTAGCCTAGCCCAAAGGCCTATATGTTTTAATAAAGTTTGTATCACAGCTAAAGTGGCCAAATAATTTCTTAAAATGAAGCACATTAATCCGCTTTACAAGGGGTTTAGAGTCTAACTGGCATACATACACAACGTGTGAGTTTCAAGTTTGGGGAAGATCATTTTCACCATAAAAAATGCACCTTTTATAATAAAAGCATTACATGCATAATCACATTTGTGGTCACCTTTGATAATGGTGTTTTCCCGCTAATGGAACATTCGTGCTTATAGCCTACTGCCATGTGCGTATTGCTGCGTTGATAATGTGAAGAAATAGCCTAACGGGTTGTCTACACTGCTCTCGTCTCGTGTGAGCATTGCAAAATACATTTAGAAATCTATATTATTCAATTATTGCACCCATACTGCTCATGCGCACCAACGAGCGCCTGCATTGCCAAGGGCTAAAATAGAAGTCAGTTCAATTTCTGACAGCAGATCACGCTGCAAGTCTTACCTCTCTCATCTCCTCATTGGTTTATAGAAGCAGGTATCCACGTGCCATCTCCTCATTGGTTGTACCCACGTGGGTGACTGAAAGACGAAATAGGTCAGTGACTGTAATGCACGTAATTTATGAAAGTTGCCAATCGCAATATAAAGTCAAGAGAAGAAAAGGCCTGGGAGGAGGAGAGATGACTAAACGATTTGGTTGACCGTTTTATGCATGGATTGATTGGTGGAGTAGAGGACCTTGTGCATTTCAGGTAAAATAACAACTCAATGTTTATATCCCAGGACAAATTAGCTAGCAACTGCAAGCTAGCTAACTAAATTGCCATAAATGTGTAATGCTTTTCGACCTGCCCCTATATTAATAGAATTGGTTCAGAGTTTGTTTTGATATTTTAACCTGCGTGTCGTGATCGCGTTTGGTGTGGGGGGACAAAATACATTTATGCACGATGGCACATGATGGCGCACGCGCGCGGCCGGTTTGGGCTCCGTGTAATAGTTTAACAACATTTAAAGCTAAACGTTCTGATCTGTTGCGTCAACTACATTACGTAAAAACTTTTTTTTGATGCTAGCGTTTGTATTAATTTGGGATCTATCGCATCCCAGACTGTGTTTGGAATATTTATTTCTTGCACAGAATAGAATAGGTCAGCTTTTGTACTATGGTGGATAGTAGATTGACATAGGCTAGTGCTTCTGCTGTTCATTAGGCCTACCCATGTTGTTGGCTGATGAATATGTGTGAAATTAGTTTTGAGTTAGAATGGACCATTATCATGCACCTGTCTTGAAACAGGGTCAGCGGGAAAAAATACCTATCTATGCACTTAAATAGCGAATAGAGGACGCTATTCTCATGGTTAATTTCCATGCCAGCCAGGTAGGCTATATTCCTGTTGTAAAATAAGCAATGTGCTTAATATTAGGAAAGTTGAAAAATGAATATAGTAGGCCTAGCCTATGTAACGCTGATGGGATCCTCCTCTTTTTAATAGAGGCCATCACTCTGTTTTCTCACACAATTGCATAGCCTATAGAAATGTTGCACAACATGAGCTCATGGGCTCTCATGAAGTGTTGGATTAGATTTTTGATTCATTTGCATTGATGTCAAAGTGATTACAGGGACAATAGAGTGGAGAGTACCAGGCAGTTTGCAAGTTTGGTAGGCTACTAATGACCATCAGCAACATCAGAGCTTGGAGAATCCTAATTACCGTGACTAAACGGTCACGTGGAATTTGACTGCTTCATGACTCGTGACTGCCGGTGTGGCGGTAATATGGTCACCGCAACAGCCCTAGTCATGCAGCCTATTTTGGTGGTTCACAATATCGGGCTTACGGATGTGGAATGCGAGTTGAGGAAGCCAGCCGTGCCCAACCAGGTGCAGTCAGTGGAGGACCTGTACCCAGTTGAAGACAACCCTCTGTCCCGAGAGCCCACAAACGAGGATCTTCAGTGGCCAAGGAACCATCTCCGGGGCAGGATCAGAGGGACGGCATGTCTCCTTGAACCTGAGCCAGAACATCAGCTACCCTCCCTGTCACCCTGTCTGTACCGGACCTCTTAAGGATCCGCCCCTTTAAAAAAAAAAGTCTGCAAAAATGACATACCCAAATCTAACTGCCTGTAGCTTAGGCCATGAAGCAATGATATACATATTCTTGGTATCATTTGAAAGGAAACACTTTTTCACAGTTTGTGGAAATGTGAAAGGAATGTAGGATAATATAACACATTAGATTTGGTTAAAGATAATACAATGAAAAAAACAACCATTCTTTTGTAAAAATGTTTAACCATCTTTGAAATGCAAGAGAAAGGCCATTAATGTATTATTCCAGCCTAGGTGCAATTTATATTTTAGCCACTAGGTGGCAGCAGTGTATGTGCAACGTTTTAGACTGATCCAATTAATCATTGCATTTCCGTTTAAAATGTTGTATCAAGACTACCCAAATAAGCCTAATTTGTTTATTAATAACTTTTCATGTTCAAAATTGTGCACTCTCCTCAAACAATAGAATGCTATTCATTCGCTGTAATGGCTACTGTAAATTGGACAGTGCAGTTAGATTAACAATAATTTAAGCTTTCTGCCAATATCAGATATGTCTATGTCCTGGGAAATGTTCTTGTTAATGCTAATCGCATTACCTTGCGTTAGCTCAACCGTCCCGTGGAAGGGACATCCCGAAGAAGTTTTAAAAATAAGCGCACCTGGGGCATGCAGGCATCCTGGCTGGCATGGCGTGGTCAGCAGAGCAGCAGGAGGCTATATGTAACAGGGTTGGTTATGTTTCCACTTGCCTTTAAAGAAATGTGTATTTAATGTTCAAGCATTATTATTGGTTGGTTTAACTCTGATGACAATAAGGTGTGTTGCGATTGGCCTCGCTTGCAGATAGGGGGAGATCGCGAACATCAGGTCTTCCCAGTATGAAAATGTGATGCAAGGTAGGTCACATTCTGAATACTGTTTTATATTTTATAATGTGTACAAGTTTGCTGTACGTTACTGATTTATACATGTGTGTGTATATGGTACCTGTTAGGGATTGAGGGGCTTTCTGGGATGTGCTTTGGCATATGAGTGCTGTAAATAAGTGTGTTAGCTAGCATACACCGATGTAATGGTCACATAAGCCCACTGCTAACACAGTTGTCTTCATGCTACAGATTTTGCCATCGACAGCCATCAATATCGTTAAGCCCTGCACAACTAACGTGCTGTTTCCCATTCAACAACAGCAACAGAAATAAATTATGCGCAACTGGGACCACTGGCTGATGTGATTTATTTGGACAAAACACAACACAAGGAGAGTACGATTTACATCTGTTACATATACGGCAGGCAACAGTTGGACAGCGCACCAACCCCAACTGACACACCATGAGGAGAGGGAGGTTAACTGACAGAAATTATGGAGCAGTGGTTAGGGCCAAGTGCATTACACTGTCGCTGCTATAAAAAAGGGTCCTCAGATCAGTCATTGGATGGGATGTTGTCTGTAAAGTGGGCTATAGATAACGAGGGCATCAAGGCATTCAAATGGCTACAGGGATGGATATGCAGGAGTCCGGGCTTTAGATCACGGGGTCTGGGATCCTGGGTGCCTCACCGGAGGGTCTGGTGGGCACCACAATAGTGGTGGAGGTCAAGTGTCCCTATGGTGCATGGGACCTTACAATTGAAGAGGGAGTGAGGGAGGGTCTTACTGGCACAAGGTCCAAGTTCAGCTCAACATCACTGGAAAGGACATCTGCTTTTTCATTGTGTGGACCATCAAAGCCTCCATCACAATCCCCATCTAGTGTGACAACCTCTGACAGACTCATATTGCTCCTCCTGTCAGTACCAGTTTTCTGTTGAATTTAAACGTTCACTGACAGGTGCACAACCATTTGCCATTATTTTCTCTTTCAGAAACTGACACATTCCTTTGCCGGATACAGCATTACTACAAACGATTAAACCATTCTCCCAACACAGTAAATAGACCAGTAGTTTATGTAAAATATTTGACCGTATGGGTAGGCTACAGTAGCCTATTACTGTGCGATATAGCAGGGGTTCACAAACGTTTTCACTCAGGTCACCCAGCATTGGGGAACATCAAACTGTTCACACCCCTCTTGTTGGTGGAAAGAACATTTAGTTGGTTTAAAGCTTATTTCTTGCAATTCCATACATCACGCTGTTTCTTATCCCCCCCCCCTCCAGCTACCTCCACCGGGCTCCTGCGAGACCCAGTGTTGGTGGCTATTCAGTCCCTCCTTTGCACCTTGGCGGCTCAGGGGTGATCCATAGTGTCTACCTGCCTGAAGACGAAGTTCAGCATCTTGCTGTCCTCCCACGAGTGTGACTGGAGGGTCGTGGCTTGTGAAGATGTATCAGCCGTCTTTAAAACCTCTGTGCCCAGGCTACACAATCTTTTCCATCGCAGTTTGTGAAACATTTACAATTTACCACATTTTTTTGCCGCCATGTTTCCCCTCAGGAGTAGAGAGCTTCGTAATTACATCTCTTAGATTGGCGGCTGTGATCATCCGCCATCCCACTGATTATAATCAGTAGCGATTTTAGCATGTAAATCTTGGTGGGGCAAACTCAAATTTTTTTAGATGCATGCCAGCAAAGCCACTACACAACACTACATTAATTGGACTATAACGGTGACGGTGTCCACAAGCTGTCCCAACACCTTCCACTGCAGAACAGTTCATTGAGTCTTATTTACTACCTTTTAAAAATAACATGTGACTGACTTGCTTAAACAAATGTGGTTTGAGATGTAACTTTGGCATAAGGGGACGAGCAGATAAGAGGCAATCCGCAATTTAGATTAAGACATGAATGAGCGACCTAGGACTGACGCAGTCAATAGAACTATTTCAGCACTTTTGAAATATAGAGCGACAGAATTCATAACATGGGCCTTTCTTACAGTATTGTCCCTGTACGCCAAGACAAAACCATGTGATAAGGGGTCATGAAACAATGAAAGCTTACAATAGTCAATGAGATTTCACTAAAACAGGCTGTAGGCTACATGTGCACCAACAAGTCAGAACAGTAGGCTAAATGGACCAAATTAGTCAGATGAGGCACATGGGCTACTAACAGGCTTACGACACTACATACATTACTTTCTTAGCTACAGATCTCCCTGGCATATTAGATCATTTGACAACTTCAGAGTTCAAGGTGAGAAGAAGCCACTAGAGAAAATAGGATAGTGTTTGACCTTTATATACAGCTCCACTTTAAGAATGCTGCTGAAGAGAAATATATTTAAATATAAATAAATGCCATTTAGCAGACGCTTTTATCCAAAGCGACTTACAGTCATGTGTGCATACATTCTACGTATTTAGTTTATGATATTGCTGATTTGGTGTCGCTTAGTGGACATGTGAATTGCACCATTATCTACATGAACGCTCAGGAGTTCGGCGTCATGTTACCAAATTACCACCACCAGATACTGTAGTCTGACAGGCTTTACACATGAGTAGGAATGCAGCCTCGTAGCAGTCAAGATCATGCAGTGTCCACAGACATAAAATAAAAACAAGACACAACTAGTCTAAAACCTTTTATTACAACATTTCCTAGGACCCCAGCCCCTCAGTTGGCCATGACCAAACACAGACATCTAAATGGACGCCTCCCTCCTGACCGGAGAGGATCATGTGTTCTATGGGAAGGGCTAAGCCATAGTTACAAAGACTCAGCTTTAGTACAAAGGCAAGTGAATCTGATTGACGTTGCTAGTTGACACAATACATAAAAGCTTGTAAACTTCCAAGTAAAAGGCATGGGTTGTTCCATCCAGAAAGGTGTTGTCAAGCGCAGTCCCTTTAAAACCGTAGTGGAGGCCAGTACAAAAAAAAAACACACCATCTCAGGGGAACGAACACCTTTCACTGCTGTATAGTATGCTAGTCAATCTGTCCCTTTTCTTTGAGACATTCAACCAAAAGGAAACAGGTAAAGACATTGTCACAAATACTTGAATAAAAAAGGGGAAGGGAAGGGGGTTCTAGGTGCCGAGTTGAGGATGATGGTTCACGTTTCATCTGAATGGAGTTGGCCTCAAATATGGACATGGGTCTGCCCACGTCAGGGTTTTTATTGCTTGGCGTTGATGATGTCAACGAACTCTGGCTTGAGTGCAGCGCCGCCAACCAGGAAACCGTCCACATCCTTCATGCCTCCCAGCTCCTTGCAGGTGCCACCTGTCACGGAACCTGAGGAGAGAGAGAACAGAAGGATATGAGTGAGGAATGGATTTATGAGAGAGAGGGACAGAGTGGTGGGGAGAAAAAGAGTCCACTGTACGCACCCTGCATGTCCCGGACTTGAATTAGATTAGCTATGCAATGACAAAACCTATTAATCCCCACTTTGGTGGTCGTGGCATTAACAGCTTAAGTGTGTTTAAACATGAAGCAGATGAGCGGTCTCACCTCCATAGATTATCCTGACAGAGTTGGCTACTGCCTCAGACACATTGGCCTTGACCCACTGCCTCAGTTTGTCATGAACGTCCTGGGCCTGAGAGACAAAGATAAGAAATAAAAGATTCAAATAAAAACATGAATATGGGTTCCAAAGTCCAGTATGTTCTGACTTCAGTCTTCAATTTAGTGATGAATCTCAAATGGACAACACATTCTGCTCTAGTCTAGACTGAATATATACCGTATGAAGAGATTCAGGCTTTTAGTCAAGTCCCCATCGGTCCCATGTTCTTTCCATTGAGGTCATACAATTGTAAGGACGACAATAGAAGAAACTTACCTGGGCGGGGGATGCGGTCTTGCCGGTGCCGATGGCCCACACGGGCTCATAGGCCAGAACAACCTTGGACCAGTCCTTAATGTTGTCTGCAAACAGAATTGACATGGTGAATACAGTACTGCATTCACATTAATAAAAAGGGAGAACTCAAAATGGACAAAGTGCCATCATGGACACTAGATATAACCAAGACAACCATGTAACACACTGTACATACAGTAATTGCAAATTCATTGCTTGCTTTCCAGATACAAGAAGGCCTATGCAGTTTATATGATTGTTACATATATTACTGACATGGTTCTTGACATGTTTAAATGTAACAGTATAGACTTTACGTCTGTCCCCTCGCCCCGACCTGGGCGCGAACCAGGGACGCTCTGCACACGTCAACAGTCACCCTCGATGCATCGTTACCCATCGCTCCACAAAAGCCCTGACCCTTGCACATCAGCTACATAAAGGTCAGGGCCCATTTTCAAAGATATCAAATGCAAACTGATCCTAGATCAGCACTCTGATAACATGTGTACGCCTGAGCAGAATCTGTGGTCCTGTGTAACACTCATGATGAATCAGTGATTTCAGTGACGATACCTGCAAAGTGCTTGGTCTGTGCGTTGATGACCTTCTCTGTGATGCCAGCCTCCCGCTCGTCCAGCTTCTCACCAATGCAGGCAATGACACCCAGGCCATTCTCCAGGGCGTGGGCACACTTCTGACCAATAAGCTGTCAGGACAGTTAACAATATTACAACAACCTGTCTGATTGGCTAACATTTCCTCTACTTGATAAACCACCTTGAGTGTTTATCAAAAAATAAATATAAAAGAGATTCAAATGATTCGTCACTGCTCCTCAAATTCTGTCATTTTAAAAAGGTACATTCACTGTTGAAAGACATAATCCAATACTGTGTAATGGCCCTGTTCTTGTGGTAGTCTTTGGAGGTGGCAGACTACTCCTCCCAAGACGACACATTCATAAAGAAGAGCACGCCATCAAATAAGCCATTTACCGCATCAGTCTCTCCAAAGACCCAGCGCCTCTCAGAGTGGCCAAGGATCACCCAGTGCACGCCAACATCCTTGATCATCGCAGGGCTGAGGAGAGAAAGAGAGGGGGCATAAAGGACGAGCGAGAGAAGGGGAAAAGAAAGTCGTGAGAGAAAGGAGATTTCATTTGTTAAAAAACGAGAAAAAAAAAAAGTCAGCCTACAATGTTTGGTTCAGTAAAGCACGAGTCCTGAAGACACCAGCATGCGCAGTTACAGGTCATGTCCATTACCTGATCTCCCCGGTGAAGGCACCACCCTTGACCTTGTAGCAGTTCTGGGCGGCCACTCCGATCTTAGGGTCCAGCTTGGCCCTGGCGAACTCAAGGTAGATTGATGGGGCGCCGCAGACCACCTCTGCAAGCACAGAGAGAGAACCAACACGGTCATGCACTGACCACTAGTCTCAGGGTTTAAAATAGCAGACCGACTAACACTGGACCAGTTTGCATTCTTAAGTGGAATTTAGGATTCACCTCTAAGTAAAAATTCTCACCTCAGTCGTCATGCATTGATGTCAACGTGTGAGACACCGTGAAATTTCTAAGTGGAAGTCAGGATTTGCCCCTTGATGTTTACATGGATGCCAATGTTACAGTAATCTTTTCAGAAAAACTTAAGTAGGATGGGTACACAGTGATTGGTGATACCGAGTATCAGTGGTGACAAATCCATGTAGTGCCCCACTACTATTCACTTCAGTATATAAAGCAACAAGGCCTACCGATCAAAATTATTAAGCCTATTTGATCCAGTGTTGGTTATACAGTCCAATACCCGAGTCTGCAACATTAGTACACACTGTACAACTAGGATATCCCTAGTGTTGTGGCGTACAGTAGGCATACACTGACATTAGCAACGTAACTGTATCTTAGGGTTAAGTGAGTCTATATTAAACCTCCACAGTCACTATTCCCTCTGCAAAGGTCATTTATCCCTGCCAACAGTCAGTCCCCGCTGCAAAAAGGTCCTAGTTCAACCGCCAAAAGGTCACTAGAACTCAACTCACAAAAGTCACATTCTACTGGGGTCGAACAGGACCTTATAAGTTCAAAGGTCAACCACAGGATAAAGAATTAAAAATACTCTGCAGGTTCATAAAACGGCCCAGGGAAGTAGTGACTGAATATTGACTTTACATTTCTAGAAAGAGACACATGGGAAAAGGCTACGCGAGTTTGTCATCTGCTGGCACATGCAGCGTCCCGTTTCATGCGTCAGTCAGTGTGTACTGTGCAGACGAATTGTAAGGAGTGGCCCTTTCTGTGGGGTGAAGTCCGTGGCTGTACACTGAAATGTAGGCTACTACACGGACAGAACGTGTCCTTATATTTGCTGCTCCATGGAGTGCGCAATAAACACCCATGTGCGTATCCTGCAAAAAAAGGACACAAAATGTGACTAAGTACCTTTAGCCTGTTCTTGAACCGGTGTTCAAATGCAAACAGGGCATACTGCATTTACGCGTCTGTGGCAATTTGAAAATCCACGATAGAGAATGGCGGAAGCAACATCTTCATGGCGGAGAACTCAAATCATTTTATTGGTTAATAATGTTGGGCATATATTAGTTAGTGTCTTAAAGGTAGAATGTATTTTTACATTAAAGTATCGTGATGGTGCAGTGAACCACAGTTGGTCCTCCTGGTAGTTATATGAACAGGGATCGCGATCGGATGGATCATTATAATACTACATCAAAGAACAGACATTTCGCCCCTCGCTTGCGCCAGACAGTAGTGGCTACGTGCTGTTCGGAACGTACGCCCACTGACAAAAATCCACTTAAGTCATGTTCTTTATCCTAGTTAGTTTCAAAATACTGGTTGAAATCCCCTGACAATGGCTTTCTCTGGTTGCAAAGGAGTATAGTGGGCTTCAGTACCAAAATAGGCCTATGTATTCTGCATTGGTGATTTCTGTTCCACAAATTGTCGCTATCGCACCACAATTGGGGTCAGGGTATCCCATAATGTAAAACCCCTGTGAAAGTGGCAATAAAAAAAGGGACCTAGCGGAGTATAGCTGGGTTAACCACCCATTGATTCGTGCACTGATAACAGAAAAAGGACATTCCTTATTATTTGTTGTTTCACAATACAAGTGTGCCGTGCGATTGTCATCTCAACTGAATAGGCTACACTAGGCAACTCAATACGACAAGTTACACAATTTCAAAGATCAACTGTCTACTACACGAGTCAGACATTAAAGCACGCACCGGTGTTGGGGTCGAGCTTCGCAGAGTTCAGGGTTTTGATGAGTTCGCCCAGGCTTGCCTTGTCGCCATTCATCTTCCAGTTACCACCGACGAAGAATTTTCTGGGCATATTTGCAGTTTGGGGTCGTTCCTCGGCCTTAAAACAGAACTAGATGGACCTACTTCGGGGAAAAGCGCAACTACTCGTGAGCAACTCACTGTATTTATTATCACGGGCCACGTAACCCCACCTCTCAGTTTGTTCTATTGGTTTACAGAGACACGCCCAGAAAAGCGTTTCTTTATGTACAATGGTAGCCTTTTATGTCAGTAGAGTAAAGAATCTAGGCTCCAATTTCACAAAAAAAAGAATGTTCTTCAAATTAGGCTATCTTTGTTTTAAGCGTGAAAATAATATTTATGTTTCCGTATATGGGGATGAAATACATTGAAAACATGTCGAACATTCTCACAGAGAACCCACTGAAAATGTGCGGTTATCTCAAATAAATGGCCATTCCTATAAACGGCGAGCAGGGCCTGCTAAATCGAATCAACCCATTCTCACGCAGGAAAGCTGAGAGAATTCAGCGCGTTGATTGGCTAGCATTCAATCTTGTAATTTGCATACCCAGCATGCATTTCGCATTTCTTTTAGGCCATCTGTCTTTAAAATTGCTTTTTTTAAACAACACAACAAGCCATCTTATGTAACATTACAACATGTTTGTCTTTTAATAATTTAATAATTATTCAAAATATTTTTTGTACGCATGATTGGAGCTAACTCTGGCACAAACACTGACGGTAAAACCTACAAGAACGCTTGTGACCTTCAAATGGTTATGGAAAATTTGCTCTTTTAGTATTTGTCAAGTAGGCATCTTCAATTGAAGAAGCCCCCGATCTCTGTTGAAAATAGACGTTACATTTGACCCTTCTGTTACAGATTGAAGGAGAGTGTGTATTTACGCAGTAGGGGCATAAGGGTCTTATTGTTATTCGAAACGGGTTACCAGCGTAATTAGAGTAGTGCATATGCATGTTTTGTCATACCCCTGGTATACGTCTCTCAGTCAATCAACATTCAGGGCTCGAACCACCAGGTTTGTAATTGGGAATCACTCACGCACTTTATGTTTTAAAATCCTGAATGGTGCTGCGGTCTAAGGGACTGCATTGCAGTGCTAGAGGCGTCACTAAAGACCCTGTTTCGATCTCGGGCTGTATCACAACCGGCCGTGATCAGGAGTCACATAGGGCAGCTCAGAATTGGCCCTGCTACGTCAGGGAAGGGTTTGGCTGGGTAGGCCGTCATTGGAAATAATCATTTGTTCTTAACTGACTTGCTTAGTTCAATAAAGATTAAATACATACAAAATTAAATCATGGGGTAGTAATCCTGATGTAGATTTGAACACTCAGTGATGTCAACCCAGCACATTAGCTATTAGTTACGCCAAAAGATCAGAATATCTTGACGAGGTTTCTATTATTGTGTTAAGTTTGCTCCCTTTCTTCGGAGTGCACATCCTTACGCTTTACTCTAGTAAATTCCTCACACCAGCACATTTGGGATGTGCTCTCGATGGCCACAACTGGAGGCCATCCCACTTCTGACACCACTGTAGCAAAGTCTGATTTGTATTCCAGACTGGTGCTTGAACCAACTGTCAACCCAACACCTTCCCTCTTGATACAATAGGCCTATTTTCATTTTTGTAAATTTACTGATGCTGACAAATTGATAGTGTTGGTACAAAAACTGGAACTGAAAACTGATGCTGAATAAACAAGTGGATCATCTCTATCCTCCTTTTGATTTTTTTTGTACATGTGAATAAATCCCACTGTAGGCAATATGCACCCCACCATGTTGCTTTCATCTGTCCTGTCATTTCAGTTCATCAGTGCAGAAGAGTGCAGAAGATGAGGGGTGAAGTCAGGTAGAGAAGCCGATTCAGGCTATTAAACTGTGTCACCTTGTACATGATCTGATCAATATTGAACAGTTTACCTTCCCCAAATTATAGGCCCATTTTATGATATTTACAGCCATTTCTGATCATTAAATTAATAATATTGTAGTGTTTCCAGGGGCAGAGCGAGATTTCGAAGGCACAAACAGGTTTCCAAAGGCTACGGTTTGCGGGAGCGGTAATCGTTTTTTAGAAAGGTCACGTTTGTTACCTACCTCAACTGAACGGGAAGCAAGTCCTTGTGCTTCACCATCTTTCAGGGCCCAAACACACCCGTCCGTGCTTTCGGGGGCCGTTACAGGTCATCCCTATCCCACTTCTGACACAACTGTGGTGTTAATCTATAATTATAATACCCACAAATTCTTGAAGAATAGCACTTATAAATGCCTCACTGTACAGCTTCAAAATCAAGTTAAAACTGTTGTTGACCTCATGTCATGCACTGTCAGTACCATACATTGCAACATCTATGCATTTAAGTGTCCAGCCCCATCCCTCAGTTTAGGCCTATTTAGAAAATCGAGTGGCTGAATAACGTTTTTGTTGTTTTTCGAATTAAAGAGTGGGCCTTTTAACCATTGGGGGAACACGAAACTGGTGGTGCATGCACTTGCCTGGGCAAACATGTAATTCCTCACTCACGCCACACGGGGGGGATTTTACACCACTGTAGAGCAGCATTGACAACAGAATGCAATATGATATTAGGCAGTGGATGGAGGCAAATATTTTCTACTGTATTGATGATGGTGTGTATATACAACCTAATGTATTTTTGGCCACAAAAAAAAGTTTTATGATTTTCTTAGCAATTGAAGATCAAAATGCACTATATCACAACAGCAGTAGGCTGCATATTATTGTACTTGAGTGAGGGAGGTTGGAGTAGATTGAACAGATGTTGCGAAATTTGGGGGCAAAAGAGATTGAAGGTCGATGAGGTGACAAAGGGGAAGAATGGACATTAAATAAAGAGGAGGGGAAAGGGGTGGGGGAGCGCTGAATCGACAAGGGCAGATAAAGGAGAGAGTGGAACGCTCACGAAGGTACACATCTACGGAATCACCAGAGCCACTTCCGCCCACACGAAAGATGGCGGCTCCCTTGATGGAGAAATTGTCGGAATCTTTAGGTTCCCCAGAACCTGCGGTTCGACTGATTCTGTCCGTTTTAGTCGGTGAGTTCAATTTCGTCATCTCTGACAGCTTTCAGTAGACGCTCTGACATAACCATGTGTCACTGTAATATTGAGTTACACCTTTAAAACAGTGTAACTACACACACACACTCCGCTAAACCTGGTAACGTTAATGATGTCTCTTGCTCAACTGCAGTGACTAGCCAGTCTAACGTTGGGCTAGCTAGCGAGTAGACCCGCTGGCAAGCCGAAAGATTACAGTAGCCAAATGCATTTAGCTAGCTTTGTGTTTGACAAGCTGACATGACAGACGGGCTGCAAGGTTGAGCGGGCACAAGACTTCGCACAATTCATTCATCTCTGCTGACTGTCAGAAAAAAACATTTATTTTAATGTTTTTAGCTAACGTTAGCGAGCTAGCGATTATAGCAGACGAGGTTACTACAAGCTGTTGTGGCATACAGTACGGACGGGTTTACTTTACAATGGTCGGTTTATCCCAGGTATCCGGGTGTCTTGTCATCTCTGAACTTTGCTCTGACACATGAGCATGTTTTTCTACTGAAGTCACATATGCTGGGATTGACTAACAAATAGTGCAGTATAACAGTTACGTTCATTGCCTTAATTCAATTGCAGTTGCTTTTCAGCTTCTGGGACCCTGATATGATTTATTCTTGCTGTAGCCTATAATTGTAGATATCTTACCTTTGTCTCATATTGACAATCTTGTAAATGTTTAGAATTTATATGAACTACAATACTGCCTTTACCAGTCATCATTGTGATTGTGACACATTGACGTTATCAGATTGCCCTCCCCACCTCTACTTTATGGAAGTAAATTGAAATGTGATTACAAGCTTTTAATTCTGTGCCAATGTCTACCCTTGTCAGTTACACACACACACCAGAAAACTAAGTGGGGGTGTGTGCAGAGTGGTTAAATTGGGGGGTGGTCCATAATGCACTAACCTTAACGATATGCACCAAAAACTCACATGACAGCCTAACTACAGGCTCTTAATTAATAAACTGGGGTTAACAGTTAACCCCATTTCTTCACAACCAAATAGCATGTGATTTCTGTGTAATGGTCAGATAATGACATTCCAGTGGAGTGACTTTTCATATTTAAACATAAGTCACTCTGCTTTAGGCCTAACCATTTTGAGCTGAATCTCTCTCACTTAATTTGAAGTGTCCAGGAAACTAAAACCTCAACGATTGGTCAGTGTTTCCAGAATCTTTTTGTATTTTTGTTTTAGCAGTAAAATGTCAAACGACTGTGGGAATGTCAGTTCTGGTGCCTTTTTAAAAGGACATTCCACTACCATGTAAATTGAATAAAACGATGCTAACACCATCTAAAATAGAATTTGCCCCTCCAGCCCAAAACATAATGGTCCTTATTATCATGATCTGGCAGGTGTGCTATTAGCCTAACGCTTTTAGCTAATCACCTGGCTATAGCCCAACTGATGCAGTATGTTGGCTGAAGAATGGGATTTCCCATCTGCATTTACCCCATTAGGTTAAGAATTAGCTACATCGCAAACTTTAAACATTATCTTGTTGCTAGTTAGCATCATATTGATGACTTGAATGTCCCAAAAATACAATGTATACACTGTACAAGTATGTTACTGTGAATTCCAAACAACTTTTGTTTAGTGGTATTACAGTAAACTTTACAGTAAAGTATTGTTAAACCAGATTATTTAGAATTTACAGTAACTTACAGGTAAATTACAGGACATTTATTTTTAAAGTGTAGGCCTACCTGTTACACCTGACCCATGTTACATTTGGCCCTTATCTCCTCTCGTGAACAGTGAGGGCTAAACACGCCTAAGCCATTCTGCCCACTCCACTTTGAAAATGGTACAGTTAACAAATGTGTAGGATTTGAGAAATAATAAATACAGTAGTAATGGAAAGCTGGGATACCCTTTTTTTAACAGTTGCCATTAACCCCTTTCAAATGTGTAGTTGTGATGGTGCAATGCACTGTATGCCTGGCCATGTTTTTTTTTTCTCCCTGTGGTACATACAATTTGAAAGTGTCTCAAGAAAAATATTAATTTCTCGCGTGGAATGTGAAAATCCAATTGAAAAGGTCAACTATTCTACTATGGGGTTTTTCTGATTTTGGTGTTCGTTAGGCTGCTCATGTTGTTGGCCGAGGAAAAGTAAGTGTGGTCTGCCGCATCTTTAAAGTGTGTCACGGCAGAAGTATTATTTTTGACATGTTCCACATTTTTGGGGGGTCTGTGGGCAACAATTTCATAGTAGTTGCGCAGGCTGTGCAAGCAGTCAGAAAAGTGGGTCTCGTATGTGTTGACTACATTGGGCAGGAGACACGGGGTACAAAACCATTTTTCCGATTTTGATTTTCATTAGATCTTGTTGTAGGTTATATGATTTTTGCCTAAGGTACAGAACCTCAGCCCCGGCGGGCCCCAGACCAATTGCATCGCTGGGTGTGCACTGATAAACGTCTCTGTTTTTTTATCTTGGGGTTACAGCACTGAACTACACGGTCTTAATTTTGCTGTCGGCACTAAGGGCTCTTGTCTAGAATGATTCACTCGTGTTGATTGCACATGTTAACGGTCTCCTCCTTTCTGTCGTTCCTTCAGGGTACCCCTGTGCCCTGCTGTACCGCCGCTTCTTCTTCCACCAGCCACCCACTGTCATTCACCTATACCACGCCATCTCCGGACTGTCTCTGGCAGCTTTCAACTTTGGTGAGATGCGAGGGGACGGAGGGAGGCAAATAGAGGAGGGAGGCAGAGAGAAAGGAGGTGGGGAAGTGGTGTGGGGGAGGGAGAGAGGAAATGAAGGAGGAACTTGGTAGGTATTTCGGCTCATGCCTATACATTTGTAATACGTTAAAAGGATTGAGAAGTTTGCTATGACCAGCAGACTATTTCTGAGCAGTGCTACATTAAGTAAACAGTGTCAATGGCTTATAACAATATTGGAACATCCCAACTTCAGGTGAAGGAGAGGTGAGAGAGCAGGTGGGTTGTTGACCCTGTAGAAAAGTGGCTGGGGAATGAGTGTTTGGGGGGGGGGGGGATGATTTCCTTATGGCGGTCATGTTGGCAGGGAAACTGTTAGAGTTGGGATGGGGACCTATTAACTCCGGGGGGGGGTTGGGGAGTGGAGGAGATTGGAAGTGTTTGGGTAAAGTGGCTAATTTCTGAAAACCGTGTTTGCCTCTCCATTACTTTGTTGTGGTGGGAGTCAGGTTGCAAAATTCTGGAAACTTTAAATATATTCCCTGGTTTTCCAGAAATCCAGAAATGCCCTCTTTGTTTCAAATGAAATATTTTGGTGTTTGCAGCTTTTGATTATTGCTTCAGGGGCTTCCGTGCCCTACTAGGAAACAACCCCAGTGTTTAACGCTGCAAGGGATCGGCCTAGAACAGGACAGTATCTTAAGGGCGGGATCTGTCTATCTCAGGGATGTCAAACTCGTTTCGTCCCGCGGCCTGATTCTGTCTTTACCGAGGTCCGGAGGGCTGCACATAAAATTGGTTAAGTTTCCTCACTGTCTAAATTACCAAAATACAGTCCGCTAGCCATCGTTTTTGGATTTTGTAATGCTCCCCGACTTTATAGCTTTCGTGTCACTGATTGATAGAAACGCTGGACAAAGTGAAGAGACTATAAACCTAGTTCCTTTATAATTTCTACCCAGTTTTGATTTGGTTGAGCTCATTTCCCACCACAAAATTATTATTTAAAAAAATAATTTTGCTCAAAACACCTGTGGGTGTATGTTAGACCTTGAGCTAGTCCAGGAGTGTCAATCATTCAATTTGTATGCTATAGCTAGCCTAAGCAGTAACCACCAAGTCATGAGTAATTGTGAAGATTTAAAGAGAGTTTGACAGACTGAGGGAGTTTAGAGAGGGATGGATGGTTTGAGGTTTACATGATAGTACGGGATTAATAACGCAACCTTTTTCCCCCTTGTTCTCTGCTGCACTTGGATTTTACAGCAGGTCTGTTGCACTTTCTCTGTCTTTGTGGAATCTATCTGGTTTTTTATCCTCTTCACTTGATAACCTGTGTTGACCTGCTCATCTTCAATTTGCAAGAATTGCACTCTTTCCTCCTCTGATGTAAGCGCAGAGAGAAGAAACAATCTCTCTGGCCCCTTTCCCTTCCTCTGTCCCTCCATCATTCCATCTTTCTGTCTCTTTCAGGAACCCAGCTCTATCACTCTGCATTATGCGTCCTTGTCCAGTTCCTGATGATGAGGCTTATGGGAAGGACGATAACAACCGTCCTGGCCAGCTTTATGTTTCAAATGGTGAGATTTTTCCCTCAATCTTTCTCGCTCCTTTTTTTTCTCCTTTTCTCTCAATCTCCTCCTGTGTTCTGTTGTGATGCGGGAGTCAAGTGATAGAGGAAGCATCTCTCGCTCGTTGCCGCTGCCTTGCTACGGTGGTTGAAGAGCTGCACTGTCCGTGTGTGTGTAATTTCTGCTGTTCATGTTACGATGTCCTCTTTCACTGGAGTACTGAAGAGCCGTAGAATACTGCCACTGTATGACGTAATGCGCTCGCCCGCCCTCCCTCCCTCCTTTACATTTATTTTTATTTTTTTTAAAGTGCGACTGTAATCATTGTTTTTTTGTGTTAATCAAGCATGTCTTCTTTATCCCCTTCTCTCTCTGTAGGCATACCTGCTGTCAGGCTACTATTACACCGCTACAGAAGAATATGATATCAAGTGGACCATGCCCCAATGTGTCCTTGCACTCAAACTTATCGGTATGTTCACCTCATCACAAACACCCTCTCTCCGCTGCTCTGTACAACCCCTCTTTGTTTCCCACTTATTTTGTGTAACACCCGTTGCTGCGTGATTATTTTTTACGATTTCCTTTTATTCTCTTAGCGACGACTTGCGTTTGTCGTAGTTGTTCATTGGCCTCGGCGATAACATGGATCACATTTTGCATAGTGCAGTATACTAAAAAACCTACTAAGATCCATCATGGTTTTACATGGGTGCAGCTGAGGTGCAACATCTACAGTCAAAGTATTCATTCCAATGTTCATGGCAATCCTAGGAGCTTTCATAACATGGTGACTGATGCCAATTTGCGTTCTCTTTGATTTCAGGTTTGTCGTTTGATTACTATGACGGTGGCCAGGAACCAGTGAGTTGATTGATCTCTCTATCTGCGTTTGATTATTGGTCAATTCTGTGTGGAATTGTTTTTATCTCTGTTCTAGTTTTTTTTTCTTTTTTTTTTTCTATCAGTGTACTTGTCTGTCTGTGCTTCAACCTCTTCCAAGTGTGTGTGTGTGTGTGTGTGTGACAGACAGTTTGGATGTTTGAGTGAGAGACTTTGTCCACACACCAGTCAGAGATGAGTTGAGGTAGCGTGTGTTTGCATTGAGGAAGTTATCCATTTACAAACAGGCAAGTGTCTAGTGGTCATCATTACAAATGATACTCTGTACAGTTGCTTCTCACCTTTTCTGTGTGTAGGGGTGCTCCTAAATGGCACAACTTATAGGGCTCTGGACGAAAGTAGAGCGCCATGTAGGGAATAGGGTGCGATTTGGGACACACCCGTAGTCTAGTTACTGTGCTGTGTATCTTGTTTTGTCCAGTCAAAAAGGCCCCAAAAGGCAGGCACATGGGTTTGCACTTGGAAAACCAGCAGTTTTATGCCCCCTAGTTAAATGCCTGTTAAGTAGACCTATTTGGTTCAATTGAATTTGTGGTCAAACCATGGGCTGCTTTCAACAAGAACCCTGGGTAACTGGATATGCAGCGAGCTCAGCCAGTGACTGTGCACTGTTCAATGTCTCTCCTCTATTTCCTGTCTTTTCTTTTCTTTCACTTTTCATTCTCCCCTTTTCCCCTCTTTGCTTTCCTTTTCTCTGCTCACCCTTTTCTCATTTACCCAACCTTTCCCCTTTTACTCTAAATCCTCCATCTCCTCTTAACCCTCCCCCTTCTTTCTCCCTGGCTCCAACCACTATTCTCCACCTCACTCTCCTTCCTCTCTCCCCCTCCACCCCACCAGTCCAAGTTGAATGAGGAGCAGAAGAGGTCAGCCCTAGCCAAAGTTCCCTCTCTGCTGGAGGTAATCGGCTTCTCCTACTTCTATGGAGGCTTTCTGGTGGGGCCCCAGTTCACACTGCGCAGCTACCAGAGGCTCGTCAAAGGGGAGCTCACCGACTGCCCCGGACAGCCACCTAACAGGTAGAGGAGGGGCGGACTGGGAGGTGGGATGGGGCGGACTGGGAGGTGGGATGGGGCGGACTGGGAGGTGGGATGGGGCGGACTGGGAGGTGGGATGGGGCGGACTGGGAGGTGGGATGGGGCGGACTGGGAGGTGGGATGGGGGGTGCAGGGATGGAGGCAGAGAGAGGAAGGAGATGGATACATTGGTTTACTTAACAATATTTTTCTTTCTCTCAGTGTTATACCTGCTATGAAGCGATTCTCCCTTGGCCTCCTTTGCCTGGTGATCTACGCAATATTCAGTCCCCACTACCCAGATAGCTATTACCTAACAGATGAGTATGACGTAAGAAAGCCTTGCTTTTGCACCAGCATTCCTGACACTTAACATCACTGATTGAAGCCAAAGCCACATTTCCTTACGTTGTTCTGTTTGACAAATGTAACCGTCCAAAGTCAAATGCGAACGTGTCTCTTCAGGCCCAGCCGTTCTGGTACCGCTGTGTCTTCATCCTCCTTTGGGCCAAAGTCATCCTGTACAAATATGTCAGCTGCTGGGTCATAGCGGTGAGTAGTAGCACAATGTAGCAGCACTTGGTATGCAAAAACATCTCATTTCCAGGCTGCTCCCGCTTCAAAATAACAACACCTTTTACAGACACACCTGTCTCCACACACCTGTCATTCACACACAGATTAGTTTCGCTGGGACACACCTACGTCAGATCAGGGGAGAAGAAACTGGTCTGGGAGCCCAGTATATCACCGATACCATGTATTTAAGTTAATCAGGAAGAAGTTATTCAAGTGTTTGTAAAAGGAATGTCTTTGATTTGTGACTCAGGAGGGTGTCTGTATACTCTCTGGGCTTGGCTATAATGGCCTGGGTCAGAATGGCGAGTACCAATGGGACGCCTGCGCAAATATGAAGGTGTGGACATTTGAGACCACACCCCTTTTCACGGGCACCATCGCCTCCTTCAACATTAACACCAACGCCTGGGTGGCCAGGTTAGTGCCTGACTAAAACTCGTAACTATTTATGGCCAGGTTAGTGCTTTCTGGGATCCTTGGGGCATCCCCACCCTTACCTTAACCATTTAAAATTCCACCTTAATTGGGTAAGGACGTCCCAGGGATCTTGGATAGCAGGGACCTTAGAGTCTGATTTTAAAACTGTATGGCTAGGTTAGTGTCTGACAAAGTGCTAAAGGTCTCTTGCAAAATAGATTTAAGCTGTATAAATACAGGTTTAATTGATAAAAATATATACTGGTATATCTAACAATATTTTGTGGTTTGTAACACTCCTCCAGGCATGTGTTTAAGCGGTTGAAGTTCCTGGGCAATAAGCTCCTGTCTCAGGTGACCGCGCTTGCGTTCCTGGCCATCTGGCATGGCACGCACTCCGGATACCTCCTCTGCTTCTCCATGGAGTTTATCATCGTAAATGTGGAGAGACAGGTACGAGTAAATAATGGAATTTAATAGAATTTTAATAAAGCACTAATTGAATACTGAACTTCCTGCTTTATTCCTATGGGTACACTCAATATGGCTGCTTGTCCACCAATCACAGCACAGTGGCTTGATTGGGAATGGCTGTTCTAGTAATTTTATTTCTATGGAAACAAGCACCAGAGAGCGAATCCTGAGAAGAAAATGCCGCCTCGCTTATTTTTGGATGCTTTCAAAGTTGTACACAGCAATGTCTTGACCATGGTGGGAATGTACCGTATGTATTTTTTTAAAGCTGATAAGGTTAATAAACCTGTTTTGCGAGGGTGACCTGACCCTCAGTATTCAAAACATAGTTGCGTCAAACATTGGGAGCATATAAACAGTGTGCTATGGCTTCATCTCTCTTTGTGATGTTTTCCATTCTCTGGAGCTGTGCATTTTAAACCTCATCAAGAGGAGACAACCTGTCAGTGCTAATTTATCCTCAAGCGGGTCAACAACTAAGGGTTCAAGATCTCCATTTAAGCTATTGGAGGATTCTCAAACTCTCTTCCCTGTATGCGTTACTGCATTACTGTGTGCGCCCCTGTCCGTAACTATACCTTTTTATACTGTACACGTATCCCTGTTTGTTTCAGGCCCAAGCGCTGGTGAGGGACAGTCCCCTGCTGACCCGCCTGGCCAACAGTTCCCTCTACCCCCTCATCTACCTGGTCCAGCAGTTCATCCACTGGCTCTTCATGGGCTATCCTTTGGTGCCCTTCTGCCTCTTCACCTACGACAAGTGGCTCAGGGTAATAAACGGCTTAGAAAGCCTTCGGAATGTTGTCATAAGCATATTGCAACACATTTTTACTTGAAGTAGCTAAAGGTCTGTGGTATTACAAACTTCCAGCTACATGTTAGAACTCAGATCATGGATTATTGTGTGATGAGTGAGTGCAGTTTTCTGGCATGCGTTTAAGTTTTTGACTTTGGTTGGGGAAATGGCTATCTGGATGAGGATTTAATGTGCCCGGTTTGTCATCTTTCTGTTTTGCAGGTGTATTCGTCCATTTATTTCTGCGGCCACATATTCTTCATCACGTTGTATCTAGGCATCCCGTATCTCCGCAAGGTGCTGGTACCTAGAAAAGAACGGAGTGAGAAAAAGGAGGACTAAGAACTATGTTAGGTAAATGCAAGCTTCTGTATAGTTCTTCCAGACTCTTCTGTGTTTACAGTAAGGCTGTGGCGATAATGGAATTTTGGATAATGATTTAAAGGGATAGTTCACCCATCTTAAAAAATGGTATATTGGCTTCCTTACCCTGGAAGCTGTCTATGGACAAGGTATGACAGAAATCCATGCTTTGGATTTGTTTACCTGGCTGCTGTTTCAAATGCTACTGTTTTAGCATTTTTAGCACAAAAGCAAGTCAATGGTAGCTGTATTAGCATTTTTTGGGGCACTAAATGTCCACATCTACGTACCAAAAACTGTAAGTTACTTGTAGATGAAAAGCGTTTGAAACAGTGGCAGGGGTAAACAAAACGTAAGCATTGATTGCTGTCATACCATGTCCATAGACTGCTTACAGGGTATGGAAACCAGTGTGTTATTTTGTCATTTGGGTGAACTAGCCCTAAAAAAAACATTGGCCGGTTTTTACTGAGAGATGACAACTGAGCTTGTAATGTGTCTTTGAAAATGATCTACGACACACCTAATGTCCTTCTGTAGCTCAGTTAGTAGAGCATGGCGCTTGTAACGCCAGGGTAGTGGGTTCGATTCCCGGGACCACCCATATGTAGAATGTATGCACACATGACTGTAAGTCGCTTTGGATAAAAGCGTCTGCTAAATGGCTTATTATTATTATTATTATGTATACATCACAGCTTTGGTGACACCTACGTCTCAGAAATGTATGATTTTTGACCACTTGGAACTTTAGGAAATGAAGCTTCCCCTCCCAACAGTGCTGTACTGCCCGTAAAATGATTGCTGCCCTCGTTGAGACATTACCAACTTTACCCTCGTCATGTAAAAATGAAAAAATGCTATTGGGTAAACTATATCTACTTGAAAATGAAGTTGAAAGACCTAAAAGCAATGTATTAAAACAATTATTATTCATAATTGGCGGTTATACCATTACTGACCTAGTTTAGACTTAATACCCTGTAAACACATTCTCTATGTTTCAGTTATTCATTAGTCTCCATATTGGCAAAAGATAGTTTCCAGATAATTAATTCAACTTAAAGGCACAGTTTACCCCCAAAATGACTTTTGACGGATGTTTTCATACCTCCATAAATGGTATGAATTCAAAATTATGCAGATCTAAAATGAATGGGAAAGATTCCGATCCAAAACAAATGCTGCCAATTTTTCTCAATTTTTGTTTGAGATTTGGGCTTCTACATTTCTCCTCATGCATGTAGAGGGTTCTTCACAACATCTTTATGAATAAACAGAAATGTCACTGTCGCTTATGTTACTTGTGGATATATGATATTTATGATGATGGCTTGGATTTATATAGTGCTTTTCCATCACATGCTCTAAGCACTTTTTGTAAGGGGGGAAAAAATCACCTCAACTAATCATTCTCTCTTTCTCTCAGGTCTCTGGCTGAATCTCCACCCAGGATGTGACTGAAGGGAACTGTGACTTTTAACTAGGAGCGGATCAGAAAATATTTTAAAGCCTTTAATATTATTTGTGTACACATTTTTCTTTCTATTTATTTTAGTGTTTTGGACGGGACGCACGTTTTTTTGGGACCAGGGAGATAAAGGTACAGGAAATAACCATTGAGCCAATCAGGGGTGTTTTCTTGGTTTTTAGAACTTGAGAGACTGAAGTCTTATACACAGTATATTGCACTCGCCACTCACAGGCTCTGGATCCGTAGGCAGCTCTGTTTTATGATCTCTCTTCCTGTTTCAACCCTTCCCTCAAGTCCATATACACGGTGTATACAAAACATCCTAATATTGAGTTGCACCCCCCCCCAGCCTCAATTCGTCGGGCATGGAATCTACAAGGTGTCGAAAGCGTTCCACAGGGATGCTGGCCCATGTTGACTCAAATGCTTCCCACAGTTGTGTCAAGTTGACTGGATGTCCTTTTGGGTGGTGGACCATTCTTTATACACATAGAAACTGTTGAGCGTGAAAAACCCAGCAGTGTTTCAGTTCTTGACGAAAGCCGGTGCGCCTGGCACCTACTACCATACCCCGTTCAAAGGCACTTAAATATTTTGTCTATTCACCGTCTGAATTGACACACAAACACACACAATCCATGGCTTAAAAATCCTTATTTGTCCTGTCTCCTCCCCTTCATCTACACTGATTTGAAGTGAATTTAACAAGTGACATAAATAAGGGATCTTAGCTTTTGCATGATTCACCTTGTGAGTCTGTCATGGAAAGAGCAGGTGTTCTTAATGTTTTCTCTACGCCGTGTATGTATATAGACATGTCTGTGCAGGCTCTATGGTTCAGGCACAACAAATGTTTTTGGCACTTTCAGATTTAATGTAAACATTCATTTTGTTGAGAACAAAAAAACAAGGATTGCTGCTCTGATGGGAATTATATATTTTGGGGGAGGAGTGTTTTCATTGGCCAACACTCACTCACAAGAAGCACTGTACACACTAACACGTGACTCAAAAATGGCCTTGTATTATCAACTGTTTTTACATTTATTCTGGGTTCAATTCAGATTTTGTTTCCTTTATTTCGTGACGAGACTGGATTTTATAGCTATTTTAGGAGGGTTTTACGATCAACCATTTTGTAGCTTTCGATAAGATTCCATGAAGGGATTTCAATGCTCTCCTCTTCCCACATCTCCCTCTCCTCATGACCCTTTTCATCCTCCTATTTGTCTGCCGTCGTCCTCTCACTCCATTGCCACCCCACACCCTTCCGGCTGTCTCTGAACAAACTGGAAAACAAACTCCCAACTTAAACAACAGGTAACCAAAACCACCACTTTTACATTAAGTGACATCACCATACCAATGTCAGCAGCATCACAAGTGGTCTCCAGTGAGATCTAGCACCTTCCTCGATCTTTTTTAGGACTTGGTAAAACTTTGCCCTAACCACTGACGTAAGGTCAGATGTAGAATGTTTGACCTGTCAGATACTCTGTTCCTACATCTACCACTATCCTTTTCCAATGCAGAGACACATTGGGAGAGCAGTGACTCACTGTAGCAACAACCCACATTTTAATAATATTTATACTTGTGGTAATAATTAATTGATGTGAATTAATTGTTATTTCAGAGACTACTTTTTTGCCTTATTGCTACCAAATGTACAAAGGAAAAGAAATGTGGAAAAAAGAATTTTAAATACATTTTTTGTAATGTTCATTAAAATGCTGGATTTTAAAAACCAAAGAGGTGTGTGTGTCAGTGGTGTAAAAATACTTTAAGTAGTACTTTAAGTATTTATCTGTACTTTGCTTTACTATTTATGTTTGATAACTTTTACTTAATTACACTCCTAAAGAAAATTTATTTTTTTTTACTCCATATGTTTTCTCTGACACCCAAAAGTACTGGTTACAGAGTGCTTAGGACTGGAAAACGGTCTAGTTTACACACTTATCAAGAGAACACACATGGTCATCTCTGATCTGGCAGACTCACTAAACACATGCATTGTTTGTGAATTATGTCTTAGTGTGTATCCCTGGCTATATGTACATTTTAAAAACAAGAAAATAGTGGTGTCTGGTTTGCTTTATATTAGGGAATTATAAGTTATTTATACTTTTGATACTTATATTTTAGCAATTCCATTTACTTTTTATACTTAAGTATATTTTGAACCAAATACTTCTATTCAAGTATTTTACTGGGTGACTGGAGTAATTTTCTATTAAGGTGTCTATACTTTTACTCAAGTATGAAAATTGAGTACTTTTCCTCCACTGGTGTGTGTCTGGCAGAAGGGGTGATATGACGTAATTTTGCAGTCAGGGCGGGGAAAGGTAGTGGCTGTTAAGAGAGCGCCCCCCCCCCACCTATCAGTCACTACATGTAGACACAAAAATAATATGTTGCGCTGAAATGAGTAATATTATGCGTTGTCCCCAACACCCTCATAGTGGATTCAAGTAAACAGAGAGAACAGTGCAATTTGGCAGGGAGCTAGAATTGGATCTGAGAGGAGAGAGGACGCAGTGTGGGCGGGTTAAGAAACACGGAGAGGGAGGGGACGTCAGCGTTATATTCCCATCGTTTTTACCCCTTCATACGACGTCTGCCGAAAACAAGGACATCGGTATTGAGATTCTATCCGTTCGTATCACTGTCTTGCGTCAAACTGAGGCGTACACATTTGAGCATCTTCAAGAGATCTGTGTATGAAATCCCGATACCTGCGCTTTAGTTTTTTTTGCGTCGGAGGATAGCTGAGCTGCAAAAGCGCGGATGCTACGAGGGTAGCGTTGGGTACCAAAACACCTCACTCACCACGGTAATGTGAAATTGACAGCGGCTTTCTTATGTTTTTGATTGTAACCCGTATCTTTGTCGTCGACTTTTTTTTAAGGGTCCAAAATATAGATCTGCTGGCGTATGGTGCCAATTGATGCACCTATCAATCAATATGGGGTATAAAATCGATTAGTTATTGTCGCATAAACGCATGTCTGCATCACCTCTGTGTAGCCTTGAACAACCCGTGCTAACTAATTTTTAGAATAATATATATTTTACGCTCCTCTACAGTCTCGTTCAAGTTTTTAGTTTTGATTTAATATATAGGCCTAGGTCTTGATAGGCTTCGATTTTACGCATGGCAGTGAATGGTAGAATGTGGGTATCGTGATGCCAATAACGGCTCAATACCCCATGGAATCATTTTGGATACCGTGTCAACCAACTGGCACGGACACCAAAGCCTAAACACACCCACACAGGCAATGAGTAGGTGTGTGCATAGGCAGCATATTGGCCTGTATATAGGCTATAACATCATTTACCATCTCAAAATGAACAACAGCATAACTGGGCTATACGTTGCAGCTTTTTATTATGCATACCAGTTTGTTTTGATTCCGTCTAATGCTCCATTTTATTGTACCAGTTTAATGTGCCAATGACCTGGGCCCATGTGCTGTCTTTTTACTGGGCTTTTGTTATTCTGCGTTATTCGTCTGTATTCTGTATGAGGTGAAAATATAGCGCCGGAAGATTCCGTTGGATGTAGGCTTAATGTATTAGGATGTTTACTTATGTGTATTTGTCTGCCCTGGCATGTCTAGTCTATGTTCTCTACACCTCAGCCTATCTTCCAGTGCTGATCGGCCTAATGTGTCTAACTCATTCTGCGGCGGGCCGAGTGTCTCCTCCCTACTACTTCATTGATGAATTAAGGCCGCTGATTAGTTAGGACCTCACCACACCTGGTTGTATAGGTCTTAATTGGACCCAAATTGTAAGGAGAAATCAAAAACCAGCCCACTCGGCCCTCTGTGGAATGAGTTTGACACCCCTGGTTTAATGCATGTACTGTATTCCTCCTCCCTGTCCTCCTCCTCCCTTCTACCTTTCCCTTCCTCCCTCAGATGGACAGAATGAATTGTCTCTCCTTCCTCCTCCTTTGCTTGTCTTCAGTTGCCAATGGCAACAAAGGTCAGTTTCCTTTCCTTTTGACTGTTAATTGTGAGAACTGCTGAAATAAATGTTTTTTTCTATTGCCATGGGAGCACAGATACCTGTAGTCATGCTCTTGGCCAGGGCCCTTTTGTTGCTGTCCCCTAAACTAGAGGGAATTCAATCATATATCCACTCACTGTGCTCAACGTCATAATATATCACATTATATGTCTGTAATGTGTGATTACATACACATCACCATTATAGAGTGTTGTCCTGTATGTATGTATGTATGTATGTATGTATGTATGTATGTATGTATGTATGTATGTATGTATGTATGTATGTATGTATGTATGTATGTATGTATGTATGTATGTATGTATGTATGTATGTATGTATGTATGTATGTATTTTGCTCAATGTGGTGATGTTGCTGTATGTGATTCTGCGTGTAATTGATAGCATGACATTCCAAGGAGGATCAATCTTCTTCTCTTGAGATAGATCACCGTGGATAGCCATGACTCTTGATTTACCAACATTGTTCCAATGATTATCACGCTGGAGACTTGAAATTAGACTGGGGGCAAAGGACGTCAGATAGGGCGAGGGAGGAGAGGAGAAAGGGAGTGACGCTGAAAGACAGGGAGAGCGAAGTGGAAAGGAGAGAAGGGGAGCAGCAGTGATGGGGGGGGGGCAAAAGGAGTCGGTCCAAGGAAAGAGATACGGAGACGCAGCGTGTGTGACAGACAAACAGTCAGATAGTTAGGAAGGGCGGGTGGGTGGGGAGAGGAAGAGAGATGGTGCGTTAAATCAAGTGACAGAGAGAGAGAGAGAGAGAGAGAGAGAGAGAGAGAGAGAGAGAGAGAGAGAGAGAGAGAGAGAGAGAGAGAGAGAGAGAGAGAGAGAGAGAGAGAGAGAGAGAGAGAGAGAGAGAGAGAAAAGTGAGCGAGATAAGAGCGTGTGAGAGAAGGGCAGAGAACGAGGGGATGTGTCAAAGAGAGAGAAAGTGAGAGAGATGGAGCGAGATGGATGGAAAGAGAGCTCTCAATCTGTAATCCCGGGTGTAATCCACAGCCCTGATGTTCAGATTAATGCTGTATTGCAGAGAGATGGAGAGAGAGAGGGAATGGGAAAGAGAGACAGGCGGGGGGAGAGGGTTAGAGATAAATGACAAAAAGAGGGACAGAGCAGAAGCTTGAGGACAGGCAGTGTTCGTATCAGATGAACCATTGAGGATGGTGAATACTAGCCTGGGTGTGAATACTAGCCTGGGCATGATTCACCGGCCTGGTCACACAACCAAAATGGTGTACTACAAAGCAAGATCAAGGCAGCTAACTTGCCTGAATACTCTTAAAAAACATTTTGAGTATTTAGAAATATAAGCTCGTTATGGACATGGTCTAATTGACTCAACAACCAAACATACATCCCACTTGGGAATTTCAACAACAAAAATCAATGTGATGACGTTAAATCAATGTGATGACGTTAAATCAATGTGATGACGTTAAATCAATGTGATGACGTTAAATCAATGTGATGACGTTAAATCAATGTGATGACGTTAAATCAATGTGGAGAACTGGATTAGGAAAAACGTCATCAGCGTTAGGGAATTAGGTATGTTTGGTTTATTTCACGTTGAATTCACAACTCAACCAAATGTACATCAAAACTAGACGTTGAGCTGATGTCTGTGCCCAGTGGGATATCTACAGTGCATTAGGAGAGGAATCAGACCCCTTGAATTTTTCCACAGCCTTGTTTAAAAAAAGGTTTCACATCAATCTACCCCATAATGACAAAGCAAAAACAGTTTTTTTTACCTTATTTACATTTATCCACTATTTTACCAGGGAAGTTGACTGAGAACACATTCTCATTTTCAGCAACAACCTGGGGAATAGTTACAGGGGAGAGGGATGAATGAGCCAATTGTAAACTGGGGTTTTATTAGGTGCCCATGATGGTTTGAGGGCCAGATTGGGAATTTAGCCAGGACACCAGGGTTAACACCTGTACTCTTACAATAAGTGCTCTGGGATCTTTAATGACCTCAGACAGTCAGGACACCCGTTTAAAGTCCCATCCGAAAGACAGCACCCTACACAGGGCAGTTTCCCCAATCACTGTCCTCAGGATATTATTTTAGACCAGAGGAAAGAGTGCCTCCTACTGGCCCTCCAACACCACTTCCAGCAGCATCTGTTCTCCCATCCAGGAATTGACCAGGACCAACCCTGCTTAGCTTCAGAAGCAAGCCAGCAGTGGTATGCAGGGTGGTATGCTGCTGGCATAAATATTCAGACTCTTTGCTATGAGACTCGAAATTGAGCTCCCTTGAGATGTTTTTACAACTTGATTGGAGTCCACCGGTGGTAAATTAAATTCATTGGAAATGATTTGGAAAGACCAGGCGTGGAAAGACCACACCTGTTTATGTAAGGTCACACAGTTGACAGTGCATGTCAGAGCAAAAGCCAAGCCATGAGGTCAAAGGAATTGTCCATAGAGCTCCGGGACAGGATTTTGTCGAGGCACAGATCTGCGGAAGGGTACCAAAACATTTCTGCAGCATTGAAGGTCCCCAAGAACACAGTGCCTCCATCATGCTTAAATGGAAGAAGTTTGGAACCACCAAGACTCTTCCTGAATCAAATCAAATCAAATGTATTTATATAGCCCTTCGTACATCAGCTGATATTATTATTATTATTATATTATTATATATCTCAAAGTGCTGTACAGAAACCCATCCTAAAACCCCAAACAGCAAGCAATGCAGGTGTAGAAGCACGGTGGCTAGGAAAAACTCCCTAGAAAGGCCAAAACCTAGGAAGAAACCTAGAGAGGAACCAGGCTATGTGGGGTGGCCAGTCCTCTTCTGGCTGTGCCAGGTGGAGATTATAACAGAACATGGCCAAGATGTTCAAATGTTCATAAATGACCAGCATGGTCGAATAATAATAAGGTAGAACAGCTGAAACTGGAGCAGCAGCACGACCAGGTGGACTGGGGACAGCAAGGAGTCATCATGTCAGGTAGTCCTGGGGCATGGTACTAGGGCTCAGGTCCTCCGAGAGAGAGAAAGAAAGAGAGAAGGAGAGAATTAGAGAACGCACACTTAGATTCACACAGGACACCGAATAGGACAGGAGAAGTACTCCAGATATAATAAACTGACCCTAGCCCCCCGACACATAAACTACTGCAGCATAAATACTGGAGGCTGAGACAGGAGGGGTCAGGAGACACTGTGGCCCCATCCTAAAGCTGTCCGCCCGGCCAAATTGAGCAATCGGGGGAGAAGGGCGTTGGTCACGGAGGTGACCAAGAACCCGATGGTCCGCTCTGACAGAGCTCCAGAGTTCCTCTGTGGAGACGGGAGAACATTCCAGAAGGTCAACCATCTATGCAGCACTCCACCAATCAGGGCTTTCTGGTAGAGTGGCCAGACGGAAGCCACTCCGTCTGCCATTCAGGCACACAACAGCCCGCTTGGCACCTGGAGGACTCTAAGACCATGAGAAATAAGATTCTCTGGTCTGATGAAACCAAGATTGAACTCTTTGGCCTGAATGCCAAGCGTCACGTCTGGAGGAAACCTGGCACCACCCCTACGGTGAAGCATGGTGGTGGCAGCGTCATGCTGTGGGGATGTTTTTCAGCGGCAGCGACTGGAGGACTAGTCAAGATCAAGGGAAAGATGAACGGAGCAAAGTACAGAGAGATCCTTGATGAAAACCTGCTCCAGAGCGCTCAGGACCTCAGACTGGGAGCGAAGGTTCATCTTCCAACAGGACAATGACCCTAAGCACACAGCCAAGTCAACGCAGGAGTGGCTTCGGTACAAGTCTTTGAATATCCTTGAGTGGCCCAGCCAGAGCCCAGACTTGAACCCGATCGATCATCTCTGGAGAGACCTGAAAATAGCTGTGCAACGACGCTACCCTTCCAACCTGACAGAGCTTGAGAGGATCTGCAGAGAAGAATTGGAGAAACTCCCCAAATACATGTGTGCCAAGCTTGTAGAGTCATAACCAAGAAGCCTCAAGGCTGCAATCACTGCCAACAAAGTTGCTTCAACAATGTAAAGGGTCTGATTACTTCAAAAACGTTCATACATTTGCAGAAAAAAATCTAAACCTGTTTTTGCTTTGTGATAACGAGGTATTGTGTGTAGGGCGATCGAGGGGTGGGGGGGGGGGGTGATTAAATCCATTTTAGAATAAGTCTAACGTAACAACATGTGGAAAAAGTCAAGGGGTCTGAATACTTTCCTGAATTCACTGTATGTTTAGCTTTCTTAATGAACCAGAAAATCAACTGATATTTCTGGTTGTTTGTCAAAGTTAGCTGACTAACTCATTGCTCCTGCCTTGCAGTACACCCATCTGGCTAGGAGAGAACGCCACTCGTCTTTGAGATGACTAGTACTGGAGGACAATTACTTTCCACTCTGTAGTACTCTCATCTCACATTGATTCAGGACAGATTGGCATTTTTAATTGTTATAATTAGCCAGAGTGTTTTGGTTGTTGAAACGGCGGAGCGGTTGCTACACAACATGTCCTGTGGCTCTGTCATCGCTGTCTGAGTCGAACGTCATCATCTCAGGGTCTAGTGAGGGAGGCATGTCTAAAATAAAAGCCCTCAGGCTTTTGTTTTGGTCTTTGATTGTTTGAGTGTAAAATCGTCACCGTTCCAGCTCGTTAGCTCTGCCTTTGATTGATATGGGTGAACATTCTGGAGAGAAATGAATAATTAATTGGCAATTAGAGGGTGTATTCACAGCAAACTTTGCCTGTTTAATTTGGACGTCCACGTTTGCCAGTGAGTGAAGTGGTCAGGCAGCCTGTGAGACCGACTGCTTGGGCTGTTCTGATTGATATGTACAATTTACCTCTCCCTGTGTGATAAGGTGAAATCGGCATAGATGTAATTATGTTGCCAACTGACGCAAGGTGTGGAGTGACACGTGTGTTGGTTGAGTGTGGGGGTTGAGTGTGTGTGCATTTCCGTGTGTCTGTGTGTGTCTTCATTTGTCTGTATGTATATCTGCAGTCACACACACACACACACACACACACACACACACACACACACACACACACACACACACACACACACACACACACACACACACACACACACACACACACACACACACACACACACACACACACACACACACACACACACACACACACACACACACACACACACACTCACGTCCTGTCATGTAATGGGGTGTTACAAGTAGCCATGTTTTTTTCCCCCTTCTAATTGCTCCATTTAACCCAAGCCTCCTTTTGTCTCCTGTGTTACCGTTCAGCCAATAAGCACAAGCCATGGATCGAGACGGAGTACCAGGGTATTGTCATGGAGAACGACAACACCGTTCTTCTCAACCCACCACTGTTCGCCCTGGATAAAGACGCTCCACTGCACTACGCAGGTGCAGTACAGTGTCGTGACATTGTATTAGTTAATGTGACGACTGTTGCTCATCGAATGGTTACAAGTTTCTAATTATGTGATTAACTGAACCAAGCAATTATTAACTCATTAATCTGGGGCACCATGGGAAAACTAGTTTTATTGAATTTCTCTTTCCCAAATTAACTCAAAGAATATCAGAATATCGATTTGACAAAAGCCGCTAATTAACCAGTTGCCTCTATCAGTCTCATAATCTGAACGTCGCATAACCTTTGAATCTGCACGAACCCGGGTCCCACTAATGAATTCGTACCACACCAATCTTAGTTGAATATTTATTTACCAAAAAGCTAAAATGATGATAAAAGATGCACATAGACAAAACACATTATAGGCTATTGATTAGAACTTAGTATAACGGGCCAACACACTATGGCGCGTGTTACCCACAATGGGAATTTCAAAAGAGAGAGAAAAAGAAGTACACGAGAAATATACATTTGGGTGAATTTGTCAGCTATGCTATTCTAACCCTAGCCTTGCCTCAAACTGCCACTCTTTTGGGTCAGAATATAATGCGTGGGGGGTGATCTCTGGGGATTCTCTGCGTGGACCGTCCGTTGTTCGATGACGCACTTCTCCTGCGCACCTCGTTGCTCGTCCTCCCGGTGTCCGTGTCCCTTTTGGCTTAGGATTCTGTTCCCCCCCCTTTTCTCTGGAAGGGGTCTTCTGAGGACAGACAGCTCTGAAGCTCGGTGCTCACAGCATAGGAATGAAACCCTTTCGATACCACGATTCGATGGGAGATGGAGGCTAGGTGATTCGACTTGAATTCACCCGCTTAGACACAGCTACTCATCCGTAGCTTGGGTAGAAAAGGATTTCTTTGTCCTCAAATTTGCGTTGCGTTCTGGGTTGGTTGACTTTTTAAGACCCTGCTGCAGCTGGGGTCACGTAGTCCTGTTGTAAATTCTATACTCACAGGTTTTATACCCTTGGGTCAGAAGTGGGCGTAGCCGCCTTTAGAGCAATTCTCTGGGCGTACCACGTTAATGAGGCAAGGGCTAGATTTTTCTCAAATCCCATTTTAGACAACTAACTTAACATTTCATCTTCCCCAAAACATTCTCTTTGATTTGGATATTTTCCATAGAACATACAATGTATAAACATCAAACATACAGTGCCTTGCGAAAGTATTCGGCCCCCTTGAACTTTGCGACCTTTTGCCACATTTCAGGCTTCAAACATAAAGATATAAAACTGTATTTTTTTGTGAAGAATCAACAACAAGTGGGACACAATCATGAAGTGGAATGACATTTATTGGATATTTCAAACTTTTTTAACAAATCAAAAACTGAAAAATTGGGCGTGCAAAATTATTCAGCCCCCTTAAGTTAATACTTTGTAGCGCCACCTTTTGCTGCGATTACAGCTGTAAGTCGCTTTGGGTATGTCTCTATCAGTTTTGCACATCGAGAGACTGAAATTCTTTCCCATTCCTCCTTGCAAAACAGCTCGAGCTCAGTGAGGTTGGATGGAGAGCATTTGTGAACAGCAGTTTTCAGTTCTTTCCACAGATTCTCGATTGGATTCAGGTCTGGACTTTGACTTGGCCATTCTAACACCTGGATATGTTTATTTTTGAACCATTCCATTGTAGATTTTGCTTTATGTTTTGGATCATTGTCTTGTTGGAAGACAAATCTCTGTCCCAGGCTCAGGTCTTTTGCAGACTCCATCAGATTTTCTTCCAGAATGATCCTGTATTTGGCTCCATCCATCTTCCCATCAATTTTAACCATCTTCCCTGTCCCTGATGAAGAAAAGCAGGCCCAAACCATGATGCTGCCACCACCATGTTTGACAGTGGGGATGGTGTGTTCAGGGTGATGAGCTGTGTTGCTTTTATGCCAAACATAACGTTTTGCATTGTTGCCAAAAAGTTCAATTTTGGTTTCATCTGACCAGAGCACCTTCTTCCACATGTTTGGTGTGTCTCCCAGGTGTCTTGTGGCAAACTTTAAACAACACTTTTTATGGATATCTTTAAGAAATGGCTTTCTTCTTGCCACTCTTCCATAAAGGCCAGATTTGTGCAATATAAGACTGATTGTTGTCCTATGGACAGAGTCTCCCACCTCAGCTGTAGATCTCTGCAGTTCATCCAGAGTGATCATGGGCCTCTTGGCTGCATCTCTGATCAGTCTTCTCCTTGTATGAGCTGAAGGTTTAGAGGGACAGCCAGGTCTTGGTAGATTTGCAGTGGTCTGATACTCCTTCCATTTCAATATTATCGCTTGCACAGTGCTCCTTGGGATGTTTAAAGCTTGGGGAAAAAAATTGTATCCAAATCCGGCTTTAAACTTCTTCACAACAGTATCTCGGCCCTGCCTGGTGTGTTCCTTGTTCTTCGTGATGCTCTCTGCGCTTTTAACGGACCTCTGAGACTATCACAGTGCAGGTGCATTTATACGGAGACTTGATTACACATAGGTGGATTGTATTTATCATCATTAGTCATTTAGGACAACATTGATCTCTCCTCCTCTGTTGGGGTTGAGAGATAATCTGTACATTTACATTACATTTAAGTCATTTAGCAGACGCTCTTATCCAGAGCGACTTACAAATTGGTGCATTCACCTTATGACATCCAGTGGAACAGCCACTTTACAATAGTGCATCTACATATTTTAAGGGGGGAGGGGGTGAGAAGGATTACTTTATCCTATCCTAGGTATTCCTTAAAGAGGTGGGGTTTCAGGTGTCTCCGGAAGGTGGTGATTGACTCCGCTGTCCTGGCGTCGTGAGGGAGTTTGTTCCACCATTGGGGAGCCAGAGCAGCGAACAGTTTTGACTGGGCTGAGCGGGAACTGTACTTCCTCAGTGGTAGGGAGGCGAGCAGGCCAGAGGTGGATGAACGCAGTGCCCTTATTTGGGTGTAGGGCCTGATCAGAGCCTGGAGGTACTGAGGTGCCGTTCCCCTCACAGCTCCGTAGGCAAGCACCATGGTCTTGTAGCGGATGCGAGCTTCAACTGGAAGCCAGTGGAGAGAGCGGAGGAGCGGGGTGACGTGAGAGAACTTGGGAAGGTTGAACACTAGACGGGCTGCGGCGTTCTGGATGAGTTGTAGGGGTTTAATGGCACAGGCAGGGAGCCCAGCCAACAGCGAGTTGCAGTAATCCAGACGGGAGATGACAAGTGCCTGGATTAGGACCTGCGCCGCTTCCTGTGTGAGGCAGGGTCGTACTCTGCGGATGTTGTAGAGCATGAACCTACAGGAACGGGCCACCGCCTTGATGTTAGTTGAGAACGACAGGGTGTTGTCCAGGATCACGCCAAGGTTCTTAGCGCTCTGGGAGGAGGACACAATGGAGTTGTCAACCGTGATGGCGAGATCATGGAACGGGCAGTCCTTCCCCGGGAGGAAGAGCAGCTCCGTCTTGCCGAAGTTCAGCTTGAGGTGGTGATCCGTCATCCACACTGATATGTCTGCCAGACATGCAGAGATGCGATTCGCCACCTGGTCATCAGAAGGGGAAAGGAGAAGATTAATTGTGTGTCGTCTGCATAGCAATGATAGGAGAGACCATGTGAGGTTATGACAGAGCCAAGTGACTTGGTGTATAGCGAGAATAGGAGAGGGCCTAGAACAGAGCCCTGGGGGACACCAGTGGTGAGAGCGCATGGTGAGGAGACAGATTCTCGCCACGCCACCTGGTAGGAGCGACCTGTCAGGTAGGACGCAATCCAAGCGTGGGCCACGCCGGAGATGCCCAACTCGGAGAGGGTGGAGAGGAGGATCTGATGGTTCACAGTATCGAAGGCAGCCGATAGGTCTAGAAGGATGAGAGCAGAGGAGAGAGAGTTAGCTTTAGCGGTGCGGAGCGCCTCCGTGATACAGAGAAGAGCAGTCTCAGTTGAATGACTAGTCTTGAAACCTGACTGATTTGGATCAAGAAGGTCATTCTGAGAGAGATAGCGGGAGAGCTGACCAAGGACGGCACGTTCAAGAGTTTTGGAGAGAAAAGAAAGAAGGGATACTGGTCTGTAGTTGTTGACATCGGAGGGATCGAGTGTAGGTTTTTTCAGAAGGGGTGCAACTCTCGCTCTCTTGAAGACGGAAGGGACGTAGCCAGCGGTCAGGGATAAGTTGATGAGCGAGGTGAGGTAAGGGAGAAGGTCTCCGGAAATGGTCTGGAGAAGAGAGGAGGGGATAGGGTCAAGCGGGCAGGTTGTTGGGCGGCCGGCCGTCACAAGACGCGAGATTTCATCTGGAGAGAGAGGGAGAAAGAGGTCAGAGCACAGGGTAGGGCAGTGTGAGCAGAACCAGCGGTGTCGTTTGACTTAGCAAACGAGGATCGGATGTCGTCGACCTTCTTTTCAAAATGGTTGACGAAGTCATCTGCAGAGAGGGAGGAGGGGGGAGGGGGAGGAGGATTCAGGAGGGAGGAGAAGGTGGCAAAGAGCTTCCTAGGGTTAGAGGCAGATGCTTGGAATTTAGAGTGGTAGAAAGTGGCTTTAGCAGCAGAGACAGAGGAGGAAAATGTAGAGAGGAGGGAGTGAAAGGATGCCAGGTCCGCAGGGAGGCGAGTTTTCCTCCATTTCCGCTCGGCTGCCCGGAGCCCTGTTCTGTGAGCTCGCAATGAGTCGTCAAGCCACGGAGCGGGAGGGGAGGACCGAGCCGGCCTGGAAGATAGGGGACATAGAGAGTCAAAGGATGCAGAAAGGGAGGAGAGGAGGGTTGAGGAGGCAGAATCAGGAGATAGGTTGGAGAAGGTTTGAGCAGAGGGAAGAGATGATAGGATGGAAGAGGAGAGAGTAGCGGGGGAGAGAGAGCGAAGGTTGGGACGGCGCGATACCATCCGAGTAGGGGCAGTGTGGGAAGTGTTGGATGAGAGCGAGAGGGAAAAGGATACAAGGTAGTGGTCGGAGACTTGGAGGGGAGTTGCAATGAGGTTAGTGGAAAAACAGCATCTAGTAAAGATGAGGTCGAGCGTATTGCCTGCCTTGTGAGTAGGGGGAAGGTGAGAGGGTGAGGTCAAAGAGGAGAGGAGTGGAAAGAAGGAGGCAGAGAGGAATGAGTCAAAGGTAGACGTGGGGAGGTTAAAGTCGCCCAGAACTGTGAGAGGTGAGCCGTCCTCAGGAAAGGAGCTTATCAAGGCATCAAGCTCATTGATGAACTCTCCGAGGGGACCTGGAGGGCGATAAATGATAAGGATGTTAAGCTTGAAAGGGCTGGTAACTGTGACAGCATGAAATTCAAAGGAGGCGATAGACAGATGGGTAAGGGGAGAAAGAGAGAATGACCACTTGGGAGAGATAAGGATCCCGATGCCACCACCCCGCTGACCAGAAGCTCTCGGGGTGTGCGAGAACACGTGGGCGGACGAAGAGAGAGCAGTAGGAGTAGCAGTGTTATCTGTGGTGATCCATGTTTCTGTCAGTGCCAAGAAGTCGAGGGACTGGAGGGAGGCATAGGCTGAGATGAACTCTGCCTTGTTGGCTGCAGATCGGCAGTTCCAGAGGCTACCGGAGACCTGGAACTCCACGTGGGTCGTGCGCGCTGGGACCACCAGATTAGGGTGGCAGCGGCCACGCGGTGTGGAGCGTTTGTATGGTCTGTGCAGAGAGGAGAGAACAGGGATAGACAGACACATAATTGACAGGCTACAGAAGAGGCTACGCTAATGCAAGGAGATTGGAATGACAAGTGGACTACACGTCTCAAATGTTCAGAAAGTTAAGCTTACGTAGCAAGAATCTTATTGACTAAAATGATTAAAATGATACAGTACTGCTGAAGTAGGCTAGCTGGCAGTGGCTGCGTTGTTGACTTTGTAGGCTAGCTGGCAGTGGCTGCGTTGTTGACACTACACTAATCAAGTTGTTCCGTTGAGTGTAATAGTTTCTACAGTGCTGCTATTCGGGGGCTAGCTGGCTAGCTAGCAGTGTTGATTACGTTACGTTGCGTTAAAAGAACGACAACAATTATCTTTGATACACAGACGGCTATGTAGCTAGCTATGTAGCTAGCTACGATCAAACAAATCAAACCTTTGTGCTGTAATGAAATGAAATGAAAAATGTGATACTACCTGTGGAGCGAAGCGGAATGCGACCCGGTTGTTGAGTGCGGAAGTTCTATTCAGTAGACGTTGGCTAGCTGTTGGCTAGCTAGCAGTGTCTCCTACGTTAAGGACGACAAATAGCTGGCTAGCTAACCTCAGTAAATTAAGATAATTACTCTAAGACTACACGCTCTAAACTACACAATTATCTTGGATACGAAGACAGCAAAGACAACTATGTAGCTAGCTAACACTACACTAATCACGTCGTTCAGTTGAGTGTAATAGTTTCTACAGTGCTGCAATTCGGTAGACGGTGGACGTATGCTAGCTGGCTAGCTGCTGGGCAGATAGCAGTGTAGACTACGTTAGGACGACGAAATACAAGTTGCAATAGAAGTACTGTTTCACTATGTTGTCCTCTTTCTTTTCATTTTTCTTCTGTCCTTCTTTTGTCCTTATTTTGTCTTCCTTTCTTCTGTTAACTAGATATTTTTTGTTGTTATTCTTTGTAAGCTAGCTAGCTTCTTCCAGGAGAGTCCCTAGCAACTGCTTAGCAACAAGTAAACAATTCTGCTAGCAATTCAGCTAGCTAAGATAACTGTACAATTTTATGAAAAATAGTTAATTTTTCAAAAGCCTGTCTTTTTGGTTTGTTCCTTGTTTTGTCTTCTATTGAGTCTTGCAGTTTTCTCTTGATTTTTTTGATGTACTTCACTCTAAAAAAACATTTAAATCTCAATATATACAGGAGCTCATTTTTCAGCAGCTGCTCAATTTAGAACTCCGGAACATACTCAGGGTTATATACATACTGTAGGGTTGTGGTCTCCTGTAACCTGACCTGATCAAGACAGTCATGACAACAGGCATGGTTAGAATGATGGGGGGCCACTTGGCAGTCCTCCTATAGCAAATCAGGACTCTCCCACATAATAAGCATGATAAAATATTAGCATTGAAAGTATGGTAGCAATTTATTTTACGGTAGAAATATTACCGGGTGTTAACTAATTAAACTGAGTATAAACATAAAACATATTGCCATTTGGAACATATTTGCTATTGGACTCCCGGGCGCACCTCAAAAGTATAGGGAGGGTCCGGGTGGGCGTCTGTCCATGGTGGCGGTTCCGGCTCGGGACGTGGACCCCACTCCATTATTGTCCTTGTTCCTCCCCTTCGCGTCCTGGGATAATCCACCCTCTCCGCCGACTATGGCCTAATAGTCCTCACCCAGATCCCCACATAACTGAGGAGCAGCTCGGGACAGAGGGGCAGCTCGGGACAGAGGGGCAGCTCGGGACAGAGGGGCAGCTCGGGACAGAGGGGCAGCTCGGGACAGAGGGGCAGCTCGGGACAGAGGGGCAGCTCGGGACTGAGGGGAAGCCCAGTACTGAGAGGAAGCCCAGTACTGAGAGGAAGCCCAGTACTGAGATGAAGCTCAGGCAGGTAGTAGGCTCCGGTAAATCCTGGCTGGCTGGCGGAACTGGAAGATTCTGGTTGTCTGGCGGATCTGGAAGAGACTGGTTGTCTGGCAGATCTGGAAGAGACTGGTTGTCGGGCAGATCTGGAAGAGACTGGTTGTCGGGCAGATCTGGAAGAGACTGGTTGTCTTGCAGATCTGGAAGAGACTGGTTGTCTGGCAGATCTGGAAGAGACTGGTTGTCTGGCAGATCTGGAAGAGACTGGTTGTCTGGCAGATCTGGAAGAGACTGGTTGTCTGGCGGCGCTTGGCTGACTGGCGGCACTGGCGGCGCTGGGCAGACTGGGAGTACTGGCGGCGCTGGGCAGACTGGCGGCGCTGGGCAGACTGGGAGCACTGGCGGCGCTGGGCAGACTGGGAGCACTGGCGGCGCTGGGCTGACTGGGAGCACTGGCGGCGCTGGGCAGACTGGGAGCACTGGCGGAGCTGGGCAGACTGGGAGCACTGGCGGAGCTGGGCAGACTGGGAGCACTGGCGGCGCTGGGCAGACTGGGAGCACTGGCGGCGCTGGGCAGACGGGAGACTCCGGCAGCGCAGGAGAGGAGAAAGGCTCTGGCTGCGCTATACAGGCGGGAGACTCCGACAGCGCAGGAGAGGAGAAAAGCGCTGGCTGCGCTGAACAGGCGAGGCGCACTGGAGGCCTGGTGCGTGGTGCTGGGACTAGTGGTACTGGATCGAGGACACGCACAGGAAGCCTGGTGCGGGGAGCTGCTACCGGAGGACTGGTGTGTGGAGGTGGCTCTGGATAGACCGGACCGTGCAGGCGCACTGGAGCTCTTGAGCACAGAGCCTGCCCAAGCTTACCTGGCTCGATGCCCACTCTAGCCTGGCCAATAGGAAGGGCTGGTATGTGCTCTGCACCCGCACTGGAAACACTGTGCGCTCCGTAGCATAACACGGTGCCTGCCCGGTCTCTCTAGCCCAACGGTGAGCACAGGGAGTTTGCGCAGGTCTCCTACCTGGCATAACCATACTCCCTTCTATCCCCCCCCAATATTTTTTGGGGGCTGCTTTTCAGGCTTCCAACCGCGTCGCCGTGCTGCCTCCTCATACCAGCGCCTCTCCGCTTTAGCCGCTTCTATTTCTTCCTTGGGACGGCGATATTCTCCAGGCTGAGCCCAGGGTCCTTTACCGTCTAATTCCTCCTCCCATGTCCAATTCTCCAAGTGGTGCAGCCTCTCCCACTGCAACTGCTCTTCACGATTAACAGGGAGAGTTGGCTCAGGTCTGAACCCTGAGTCAGCCACTCTCTCTCTGCGCCCTCCCCCAATAAATAATTGGGGGTTACTTTCGGTTTTCGCTCTACGCCGCCTTCTCTTTTTTATTGACTCCATTCGCCTATAGCCCTCTTCGCATTGCTGCAGCGAATCCCAGGCGGGCGCCTGCACTCTCTCTGGGTCGGCCGCCCACCTGTCGATTTCTTCCCACGTCGTATACTCCATGCCTCTACCGTCCATAACGTCCTCCTTTCGCTGCTGCCAGTTTACACACTGCTCGGTCCGTGAGTGGTGGGTGATTCTGTAACGCCGTTCGTCTGTTGAAGAAGAGAGTCGGACCGAAATGCAGCGTGTTGGTTACTCATGACTTTAATGAAAGAAAACGCGGTACATGAAATAACTGATACTAAATACAAAAACAACAGAACGGAACGTGAAACTAATTACAGCCTATCTGGTGACTACAACACAGAGACAGGAACAATCACCCACGAAATACAAAGCGAAACTATGGCTCCCTAAATACGGTTCCCAATCAGAGACAACGATAAGCACCTGACTCTGATTGAGAATCGCCTCAGGCAGCCAAGCCTAACAACACCCCTAATCAGCCGCGATCCCAAATAATACAAACCCCAATACGAAAACAACATATAAACCCATGTCACACCCTGGCCTACCCAAACATAAAACAAAAACACAAAATACAATGACCAAGGCGTGACAATTGGTTACAATGGCCACGGTTAGCATATTGAAAACCGAGTCTCACAATACCCCTACAGTGAGTAAGCATTTTGTAGAGGGGAAATTGTTAGAAATTGAAAATGTTATGCCGTCCTAAAATCAGATTGGACGCTGTAAAATGGTAATTATACAATAATAACCTATGAAGCGCCATCATTTGTCGCCAGAAAGTACACATTCTTACCACACAATTTGGTAAATACCAGTGGAACAAGTACCGTAAAATAAAGCACTACCGAAAGGATTTTGCTGTGCACTCCCAGAAGCATTACACATATTAACATGGAAAATAATCATATCTGTCCTGTCCTCTATTTTTAGGGCTGGGTACTGCGCTGGTCCTCCACAGCCAAGTGAAATTCAATTATTTGTATTCATTGGGAACATTATATGCCCTGTGCTCACAGAAATCATTATGGTACACATTTCCCAACTGGGACAATAAAATGATTGATTGGATCATGTAACATAATATATAATAATAATATATATGCCATTTAGCAGACGCTTTTATCCAAAGCGACTTACAGTCATGTGTGCATACATTCTACACATGGGGTTCATTGAAATAGATCACTGAATTTCATGTTGTTCATTTTAGCCATTGAAGACTCTATTTGAGTAAATCCGTTAATGTAAAGCATCAAAATGTCACGAAGTTAAATTAGTACTAAAATGAGCTGGTCACCCCCCCCCCCCCCCCCCCCCCCCCCCCCCCGGGCCCTCCCCTCTCTCCACCAGGTGAGATCTGTGGCTTCCGGGTGCACAATGGGCCCTCGGGATCCAGTTCGGTCCAGTTTGAGGCGGTGGTTCTGGACCGCTCGACAGGGGAGGGCCTGGTCCGCTCTAAAGAGCCATTGGACTGTGAGAGCCAGCGGGAGCACAGCTTCACCATCCAAGCCTATGACTGTGGAGAGGGCCCCGATGGAGCCAACAGCAAGAAGTCCCACAAGTGAGATACACAACATTACATTACCCTAAAGGTCAAATAGGTTTCATGGATTGGATTGTTGTCAGAGGTTATACTGGTTATTGTAGTTTGGAGAATGATTAACCCTTGGGTATTTGCCACTGCTATGCTTGATCCATACCTTACTATATTACCATGCAGTTATGTATGTATTGACCTCTCTTCATTCATCTTTATCACGCTCTTTACTCTTCTCCTATTTCTCTTTCTTTTCTTTCTTTCTCTCTTTCTTTCAGGGCCACGGTGCATGTACGTGTGAACGACGTAAACGAGTTCTCCCCAGTGTTCGTGGAGCGTCGCTACGAGGCCTCCGTCCCAGAAGGCCGCCTGTTCGACCACATCGTGCGCGTTGAGGCCCTCGACGCAGACTGCTCCCCGCAGTACAGCCAGATCTGCTTCTACGACATCATCACCCCCAACATTCCCTTTGTCATCGATAACGATGGTGAGAACTACAGCTACCACAATAGAGCTGAGCTTTACAGCAGATTTCCACAAATAAACAAGGATCTGGCTAGTCTTTACCAGAGCCGTTTAGAATATGTTTATCTAAACATATGGCTCTGGTCTTGACATTTTGTTTATTTCATTCATATACTATAAAATTGAATGTAGTGTGTGAGTTGACATCTTGTCACCAATGAAAACAACAGTTAGCATGTTGATGACTACCAATCTGTAAAAATATGAGTTCATTTCCCTGTTCTATTTTGATTGCCTCCAGTTGGTCTTGTTGCTATGTACGTTGCTAGAGAATGACCGGTCCCTTAAGTAGTCACTCACTCACTCCTCCACCATTTCCAAGTATCTTGCTCACCCATTTTGCAGTTTTTATGCTATGGCATTCCTTTTGTACCACAATGAGCAGATTTGCAGCCTGTTTTTGCTGTAAGAAACACAGTTTGACTCCTGCCTTCACGAGTAGATAGTCCTAGCTTTCAGAAAAACATACGTGTGCGTAGGTAGTAGTTGGTTAAGCAAAGCTTATGCATCAACATTGCTAGGGCAGGTTTCTTTGAACAGAGCCCAGAGGACAATAGGTTCAGGGGGGTTAGGCCTTAGTCTAGTGTTTCCGTTGATCTTGTAGACATGTTTCCTCTGAGGGGAAGGCTTTGATTTCAGTCTGCAAGACTGCCATTGACGGGCTAATGGTGGGAGATCGATAGCGTGCATTTTGTAATATGACAACAGAAAAGGGGATGGCAGATATTCTCAGGAGTCAGGTTTTTACCATGACTTTGCACAATTGGCAGTGACTGGGGAGGAGGTTGCAGGGGATCAGAAGTTCCTTTAATATATGGGTCAGGCTGCTGGGCCCAGATGTTTCTGCCCGGGAGGTTTAAGTGCCCTAGTATTGTCATTTTCTCTCTCTCTCTCTCTCTCTCTCTCTCCCACTCTACCTCTATATTTCTCTTTCATCCCTCCCTTTCGCAGTCTTTCTTTCTCCCCCGTCTCGCATTGTCTTCGGGCCTGTCGTGCAGGTTCCGTCAACCATATCTTTGTTACATTCTCTCTTCGTCTCTAGATATAAGAGGAAACTTTATTCATTATTTTAGTTCTCTTTTCTCTCTCCCTCCCTTGTCGTTGCCTTTTCCGTTTGAATATACTGCACTGAACAACTTTGGAGTGTCTACTGTGTGTGCGCATAGGTGTGGTGAGAGTATGTGTATAGGAGTGCATACTTTTCATGCTGTGCTTTTGAGTGAGTGAATGACTGTTTTTGTATTGTACTGTACATAACTCTCTCTCCCTCTCCGTCCCTCTTTTCCCATCTCCTAGGTAACATTAAGAACACAGAGCCATTGGATTCGAAACGCCAGCGTGTCCACACCTTCTGGGTGACCGCGTTCGACTGTGGCAAGAACCGAGCTCAGGCCGACGCCCAGGTCGTCGTCACGGTCAAACCGTCCTGCAAACCCGGCTGGATCGGTAATCAATAACACTAAACGCATCATCACCCTCATTATTCATGACTAATTCATCTGCCTCCTCAGTGGTGGTGTGGAATGGACCTATTCCCTATATATAGTGCACTACTTTTGAACAAAGCCCTAGGGTCCGTCGTCAAAAGTAGTGCACTACAGTATCTAGAGAATAGGGTGTAATTTGGGACACAGGCTGTATCTTTGTTGGAACTACATTGGTGTCTGAAATGATACTGTAGCATATAGAATGGACGTTGTTGGGTTCAATTTTGCAGACTTCAATTGAGAAAATGGTGATAACCAAAGATGACAATTCTACTTTATAATTTAATTGGTGTGAGTGGTCGAGGGACACAACTTACCTTTGCCTTTAGAGTATAATTATCCTAACATGAATGACTCATCAACACAGATTTTTTGTACAGTGCTTTCGGAAAAAATATTCAGACCTCGTAACTTTTTCCACAGTTTGTTCCTTTACACCCTTATTCTAAAATATATATTTTTTTTAATCCCTGAATCTACACATAATACCCCATAATGACATAGTAGAAACCAGGTTTTTAGACATTTTTGGAAATGCATTCAAATTAAAAAACTAGCACATTTCCGTAAGTATTCACAATTTTTACTCTGTACTAAATTGAAGCAATTTTCGATGCGATTACAGCCGTGAGTCTTCTTGGCAGTGGTGATTGCAGCATGTAAATCTTGGTGGGGAAAACTCTCGCAAAATTGTTTAAATGAAGGGGGCATTGAAAGTGCTTAGAATATTCATTGACATTTCTCCAAAACAGACTGTAGGTTACATGTGCACCGACAAGTCAGAACAGTAGGCAAAATTATGAGGGGGAAAGGGACCAAATTATTAGGGTGAGGCACATGGCTACTAGCAGCTTACTACACAACATACACTTATTATTACTTTCTTAGCTATAGTATACAGATCTCCCTGGCATATTACATCATTTAAGAAGCAGCATACAATACATTTTTGGACTCACCTTGTTGTGCTGTACTCACTTGAACATTTTGTCATCAAACTTTGTCATCAAAGTCTGGCATTCTCTGGATTTATGGTGCTTTCACGACAACTGAGAAAAACAAGGTTGAATCATGAGGTCAGTGATTTTCAGGCCCAAGCTCTAGAAATAGGCCCAAGTTCCCGACTTGCAAATTCTAAGTTGTTTGACCGTTCAAAACGTATTTTCCCAGTCGGAGCTAGTTTTTTTCCCAGAGTTCCCAGTTGTCTTAAACTCACTGAAGTTTTCCAAGATCAGAGTTTCCAGTTGTTTTGAATGCAACAGAAGTCATGCTGGATTAACAGCATGGCCAATGTGTTCAACCTTTTCTGGCCCATGGTGTTGCATTGTTTCTTTGCCTTTTGGCAAACTCCAAGAGGGCTGTCATGTGCCTTTTACTGAGGAGTGGCTTCCGTCTGGACAGTCTACCAGAAAGGCCTGATTGGTGGAGTGCTGCAAAAATGGGTGTTCTTCTGGAAGGTTCTCCCGTCTCCACAGAGGAGCCCTGTCAGATTGACCATCGGGTTCTTGGTCACCTCCCTGACCAAGGGCTCCCCCGATTGATCTGTATGGCCGGGCAGCCAGCTCTAGGAAGAGTCTTGGTGGTTCCAAACTTCTTCCATTTAAGAATGATGCAGGCCACTGTGTTCTTGGGGACCTTCAATGCTGCAGAAATGTTTTGGTACCCTTCCACAGATCTGTGCCTCGACACAATCCTGTCTCGGAGCTCTACGGACAATTCCTTCGACCTCATGGCTTGGTTTTTGCTCTGACATGCACTGTCAACTGTGGGACCTATATAGACAGGTGTGTGCCTTTCCAAATCATGTCAAATTAATTGAATTTACCACAGGTAGACTCCAAGGTGTATAAACGTCTCAAGGATGATAAATAGAAACAAGATGCACCTGAGCTCAATTTCCAGTCTCATAGCAAAGGGTCAGAATAATTATGTAAAAAAGGTAGTTATTTTTTATTGATTTTTTTGCAACAAAAAAAATAGAAAGTTATTTTGGCTTTGTCATTATGGGGTATTGTGTGTCGATTGATGAGGAAAAATTGTAATGAAACGTAACAAAATGTGGAAAAAGTGAATGGTTCTGAATACTTTCCTAATGCACTGTATTTTGATGGTTTATTTTCTCTGTTGGTTTTCAGGCTGGTCGAAGCGGGTGGAGTATACCCCCGGGTCAGGCAGCATTCCCCTGTTCCCCAGTTTGCACCTGGAGACCTGCGAAGAGACTGTGTGGAACATCCAGGCCACCGTAGAGCTGCAGACTGGCCATATTGGGAAGGGCTGTGACAGGGACAGCTACTCAGACCGATCAGTGCGCAGACTCTGTGGTGAGTGCTGCTTGAGTCTGGGCTATTCATGATGGACTCAATCTTTGGGATAATAATGTGTGACTATTTGAAGATTGGAATGGAGCATGCTCAAGTCACATAGGTTTTAGCCCTATTACCCACATAAGCATAAAAATACCTTGCATTTGTGGTGTGTGCGTAAATGAAATGAAGTAATCCAGTCATGCATTTCGGGAGAGTACAGGCCCTGATATTCTTTGATCTTACAATATCAGCTTACATTTATTGAGTCCAAATGTCAGCTCGTTAAGGCATTAACGTGTTTAGAGTTAGTAAGTAGAGTTATGCAGCAACATTGGAGTGAGTCAAAAGGGGGGTTTGAACTCCCAACCTGAAACAAGCACATTAACCACAGACAGTCCCAAAATACTTAATGCTTCTAAGGCCTTTACCAAGACTTGGGTTGTACAGTATGTCATTCATAATTTCACTCCTGTCTCACCAGGTGCTGTGAGAGGTGAAGTGGACTTACTCCCGCCCCCGTCCCCAGCAGCCAATTGGACCTCAGCCTTGCCCACCCTCCCTTCTTCTGATTCATCCCTGGTGTTCTCCTTCAATGGCTCCACCCATGTTGCCATGGTACCCGACTCTATTGCCGCGGCCGTATCCGGAGACCATTTCACCCTCCAGCTGTGGATGAGAAGGGGTGGGATCAACACCCAGCCTCCGACTAATCAGGCCAGAGGAAACCGCAGGGAGGAGGAGACTATCGTCTGCAGTACCGTCAAGAATGGTCAGTCAAATGGTCAGTCACAACTGTCAGTCAAAGTAAAAATACGTTAAAGTACTACTTAAGTCATTTTTTGGGGGTATCTGTACTTTACTATTTATATTTTTGACAACGTTTACTTTTATTTTGCTACATTCCTAAAGAAAATATTGTAATGTTTACTCCCATACATTTTTTTCTGACACCCAAAAGTACTCATTACATTTTTAATGCTTAGCAGGACAGGAAAATTTTCCAATTCACTCACTTATCAAGATAACATCCCTGGTCATCCCTACTGCCACTGATCTGGCGAACTCACAAAACACAAATGCTTAATTTGCTAATTATGTGTTGGAGTGAAACCCCTGGCTATCCGTAAATTAACAAAAACAAGAAAATTGTGCCGTTTGGTTAATATAAGCATTTTTTTATTATTTTAACTTTTGATACTTAAGTATATTTAAAAGCAAATATTTTTAGACTTTTACTCAAGTGGTATTTTACTGGGTGACTCATTTTTACTTGAGTCATTTCCTATTAAGGTATCTTAACTTTTTTTTAATATAAGTTTTTTTATATATTTTTTTTTTAGTTCAGGGGGTGGATCAGCTTTAATATTGCGGATAGATTGTTGCTTCCATTAATGTAATTTTCTGCATTTCCAATCCCCCATATATTGTTTTGGTAATGTATCTTTTACTTTTACTCAAGTATGGCATTTGGTTACTTTTCCCACTGCTATATATATATATATATATATAACCAGTCAAAAGTTTGGACACACCTACTCATTCAAGGGGTTTTCTTTATTTTTACTATTTTCTACATTGTAGAATAATAGGGAAGACATTAAAACTATGAAATGCACATATGGAATCATGTAGTAACCAAACAGGAGACAAATGGCTGTGAGACATGAGTTTAATCCTAGACACATGAAAAGTGGGATGTATACAGAGGGTACGGGGCAACAGAAGACGAACAGCAGATGGGTAATGATCTTGGAGATGGGGAAAGGGACCATTTTAAAATGGGAGAAAGTTTGCGGGACTCCACCCGGAGGGGCAGATCTCGGTTGCGCAGCCATACCCTCTGCCCGAGACAATGCCGGGGTCCGGTGGTGGTCCGCTTGTCTCCGATACTGCGAGGTAGTCTTGAGAAGAGCCGACCGGGCTCTCTTCCAGGTACAGCGGCGGACAAACATCTGGGCTGAGGGAATGCCGACCTCTTCCTCTTGCTCCAGGAAGAGCGGAGGCTGATAACCCAGGGAACACTCAAAAGTCGAGAGCCCGGTGGCAGAGCAGGGGAGGGTGTTGCGGGCAAAGAGTCGTCTCCAGGTCTTGATTGACTTGCTCCAACTGGCTGTTGGACTGAGGGTGGAACCCGGCGAACACGCTGACCGACGACCCAATGAATGTACAGGGCACCTTCCAGAACCTGGACAAGAACTGAGGACCCCTGTCGGAGACCATGTCCGCCGGGAGTCCATGGATCCATAAGACGTGCTGCACCATGAGCTAGGCCATCTCTTTGGCATAGGGAGCTTGGGGAAAGGAATGAAATGGGCGGCTTTGGGAAAACTGGTCCACTACAGTCAGGATGGCGGTGATGCCATCAGATGGGGGGAGACCCGTGATGAAGTCCAGGGATATGTGAGACCAGGGACGGTGAGGGACAGGCAGTGGCTCAATGAGACCAGCCGGAGCTTGCCGAGGAGTCTTGTTCTGCTCACAGATCATGCAGGCGGCGACGAATGCGGAATGCCCGGGACCATGATAGGCCACCAAAAGCATTGTCATACAAAGGTGAGGGTCTGACGGAAGCCCGGGTGGCAGGTATCTCTGAAGGAGTGGGGCCAGTCCAGGACCAAGGGGCGGACAGAGTCAGGAACAAAGATCCGACTATCTGGCCCCCCTATCGGCTGGGAATTCTGGGTGTCATGGACCTTCTTCCCTATTCCCCAGCTGAGTGCCGTCGCCAGACATGAGGTGGAAAGGATAGTCTCAGGGTCCGAGGGTGGAGCCGCAGGGCTATAGTGGCGTGACAGTGCTTTCGGCTTGTTATTCTTGGATCCCGGTCGGTAGGAGAGGGAGAAGTTAAACTGGGTGAAAAGCAGGGCCCACCTAGCTTGCCTGGTATTGAGACGCTTGGTTTTGCGGAGATATTCCAGGTTCTTATGATCCGTCCACACAATGAATGGCTGTTCTGCCTGCTCCAACCAGTGACTCCACTCCTCAAATCAAATCCATTTGTCACACCATCTTCACCACAAGAAGCTCACGATTCCCCACATCGTAATTCCTCTCCTTGGTGTTGAGGCGATGGGAGAAGGCGCAGGAATGTAAACTTGAGGTCCAGGGCAGAATGCTGGAACAGGACAGAGATCACTCTGACATCCAAAGCATCGGTCTCCACCATGCACTGACGGGACGCGTCAGGAAGAACCAATATGGGAGCTGTGGTGAAGCGGTGCTTCAGGTCCCGGAACGCCCGGTCAGCAGGTGGGGACCATGTGAATGGAATCTTGGGAGAGGTGAGTGTAGACGGGGGGAAGCCAGGGCATTGTAACGCCAGATAAAGCGTCGATAAAAGTAGGAAAATCCCAGGAAACGTTGCAGCTGCACTCTGGACATAGGCTGGGGCCAATTCACAACAGCTCTCACCTTTATCGGATCCATCTGTACATTCCCTGCAGCGATGATGTAACCAAGGAAGGGGATGGTGGAGCAATGACATTCTAATTTCTCCGCTTTCACAAAAAGCTGGTTCTCCAGCAGGAGCTGGAGGACCTGTCGGACATGGAGCACATGTTCTTGGGCTGAGTGGGAGAAAATGAGGATGTTGTCGAGTTAGACGAAGACAAACCGGTTCAACATGTCGCGGAGAACGTCATTAACTAGGGCCTGGAACACAGCTGGGGTGTTGGTAAGGCTAAATGGCATGACCAGATATTTGTAGTGACTGCTGGTTGTGTTGAAGGCAGTCTTCCAATCGTCCCCTTTCCGTATCCACACCAGGTGGTAGGCGTTCCACAGGTCCAACTAGGAGAAAATGGTGGCCCCCTGGAACAGCTCGAAGACCGAGGCGATGAATGGTAGTTGGTAGCGGTTCTTCACCGTGATGTCATTGAGACCCCGGTAATCAATGCACGGGCGCAGGGTTTTGTCCTTCTCTACAAAGAAGAACCCTGCGCCGGCGGGGGAGGCAGAAGGATGGATACACCCTGCAGCTAGATAGTCCTCGATGTAGGTCTTGATAGCCATGGACCCGACAGAGAGTACAATCATCCCCGGGGTGGTGTGGTGCCTAGGAGAAGTTTGATCCCGCAGTCATAGGGTCGGTGCAGAGGAAGTGAAGTGGACCGGACATTACTGAAAACCTCCCGGAGGTCCTGGTACTCCGCGGGAATGAAAGAAGTCCGGGGAAACTTTGTAGCCCACAGGAAGATGTCCCGGGGCAGGCTGTGCTGACATCAGGCAATGGGCATGGTAGAATGGGCTTCAACCCATGATGGCACCAGCAGTGCAGTTTATTAAGGGATTGTGTCGCTGGTGCCAAGAGAATCCTAATATCACGGGAACCTGAGGAGACTTAATTAGCATGAATTGAATTGCCTCGCTGTGATTCCATGACACTCGTAGATTGATGGGAGTGATATTGCAGGTGACCTGGCCCCGTCCAACGCTCTAACATCCATGGGAATGGAGCGGGGCTGAGTGGGGATGCCTAGGTCAGACGTCAGGGTAGCGTCTATGAAACTCTTATCGGCCCCAGAGTTGAGGAGTACCCGGAGAGATTTAGACTGGTTCCCCCACAGCAGTTTGGCATGGAAAGGGGTGCGAGTAAGGGGAGAGGAAAAATTCTCCATATGGCCCACCAGAGTACTCGCCCCTACCTGGTGAGCCTGATCTTTTAGTGGACAGAAGGACACTAAATGACCAGTAGTCCCGCAATACAACTCTTCGTGTGAAGCCAGTGGAAAGACATTCGGCTGGGGACAGCCTCTCTCTGCCTAGTTGCATCAGCTCGGGAAGAGTTAAATCGGCAGACTTGAGACTCTCGGGGGAACTTGGCTCGCCTCGAGTTTTCTCGGCCATGGAGACGTCAGGGACTTTTGGGATGCCTCGGAGGCGAGTTCGATTTTCCTACATCCCCGTAGCCACTCAGCGATTACAGGTTCCATGCACTCTCAGCTTCCAACGTGCAGAAATCCACTGCATAGTCTACCACATTGCAGGAGTCTTGCCAAAGCTGGAGTAACTTCCAGGCAGCCTCTCTCCCGGAGAATCGAAAACCTTCACCTCTTCACCCTCGATAACGCCCAACAAGTTCCAGACTCTCCAGCGAAGCGCTCCAGGGTAGGTAAGCGGGGTTCTCGGGAAACCAGGGTGGCCGCGCTGCTAACAGCCGAGTTACTGAGGGGCTGGGAGGTTACTGTCGTGATAGGCTGCCTGACAGACAACCTGCGGAATTGCAAGTTGGCATTCTCTCAACCAGCTTCATGAGGAATGATTTTCCAATAGTCTTGAAGGAGTTCCCACATATGCTGAGCACTTGTTGGCTGCTTTTCCTTCTCTGCAGTCCAACTCATCCCAAACCATCTCATTTGGGTTGAGGTCAGGTGCTTGTGGAGGCCAGGTCATCTGATGCAGCACTCCATCACTTTCCTTCTTGGTCAAATAGCCCTTACACAGCATGGAGGTGTGTTTTGGGTCATTGTCCTGTTAAAAAACAAATTATAGTCCCACTAAGTGCAAACCCGATGGAATGGCATATTGCTACAGAATGCTGTGGTAGCCGTGCTGGTTAATTGTGCCTTGAATTCTAAATAAATCTCTGACAGTGTCACCAGCAAAGCACCATCACACCTCCTCCGTGCTTCACGGTGGGAACCACACATGTGGAGATCATCCGTTCACCTACTCTGCGTCTCACAAAGACACAGCGGTTGGAACCAAAAATCTCACATTTGGACTCATCAGACCAAAGGACAGATTTAAACTGGTCTAATGTCCATTACTCGTGTTTCTTGGCCCAAACAAGTCTCTTCTTATTATTGGTGTCCTTTAGTAGTGGTTTCTTTGCAGCAAATCCGCCATGAAGGCCTGATTCACGCATTCTCCTCTGATCAATTGATGTTGAGATCTGTATGTTACTTGAACTCTGTGAAGCATTTATTTGGGCTGCAATTTCTGAGGCTGGTAACTTTAATTAACTTATCCTCTGCAGCAGAGGGATTTCTGGGTCTTCTTTCCTGTGGCGGTCCTCATGAGAGCCAGTTTCATCATAGCGCTTGATGGTTTTTGCGACTGCACTTGTAGAAACTGACTGACCTTCGTGTCTTAACCAAATTATGGACTGTCATTTCTGTTTGCTTATTTAAGCTGTTCTTGACATAATATGCACTAGGTCTTTTACCAAATTGGGCTATCTTCTGTATACCACCCCTAACTTGTCACAACACAACTGATTGGCTCAAACTCATAAAGAAGGAAATGAACTTTTAACAAGGCACACCTGTTAATTGAAAGGCATTGCAGGTGACTACCTCATGAAGCTGGTTGCGAGAATGCCAAGAGTGTGCAATGCTGTCATCAAGGCAAAGGGAGGCTACTTTGAAGAATCTCAAATATAAAATATATTGTGATTTGTTTAACACTTTTTTTGGTTACTACACGATTCGTATGTGTTATTTCATAGTTTTGATGTCTTCATTAATTCTACAATGTAGAAAATTGTCAAAATCAAGAAAAACTCTGGAATGTGTAGGTGTCCAAACTTTTGACTGGTACAGTATATATTTATTTTTTTCTGATTTTGCAGAGACTGATACAGTACCTTCAGCACCCCTACTTCCCTCCGCTTTGTACACTGTATCTTTATGGCTCTGCTTCAGTCTAATTCTATGAAGACTCTGGCGAGGAAATATGAAAAGCCTTTTGTTGTGAGATGCACTGCCTGTATCTCATATTGCGTCTGCAAGTTTTTGTCTCAAATGCTGTTTTCTGTCTACTGACTGCCAGTCTCCTCTCCCTGTTCCTCAGACGACTCCTTCTCCCACTACTCTCTCTCCGTTCACGGCTGCCGTCTATCTCTTTTCTACTGGCCAGATGTCTCCGCTGCGCGGCCCGTAAAATTCCTCTGGAAACTGGAGCAGGTACTATGGGAATGCTGCTGGATGAGGCTGGAACAGATTTTCTTCAATAAACATACAAAAAGGCCAACGCTCACTTAATGCCAGTTTCAATTGTATTTATTTATTTATTTTGAAGAAAACTGCATTAAGTAGGGTTACAACCCAGGGCATTAAGTAGGGTTACAATCTCAAGGCAGACTCGCTAGCTACAAGGGAAAGGGAAGACCTAGTCAGTTACACAACTGAATGCATTCAACCGAAATGTGTCTTTTGCGTTTAACCCTACCCTTCTGAATCAGAGAGGTGCGGGGAACTACCTTAATCGACATCATCGACACCCGTGGAGCAGTTGTTGTGGGGGTTAACTGCTTAGCTCAAGGGCAGAATGGCAGATTTTTTCACCTTGCCGGCTTGGGGATTCAAACATGCAACCTTTTGGTTACTGTCGCAATGCTCTACCTGCTAGGCTAGGATATTTCCCTTGGGGGAATTTGTAAATATGGGAATGGACAAAGAGCAAGGGGATTGGAAAGAATAGGATTTGGAAGCGAGGCAGGGGCAGAGGGGATAAGGGGATGGTGGGGTTGTGTGGTTTTGGTTGGAGGGGGGACTAAGTGGTTTTGACTGGGGTTACTGGTCGTAGACAGCTTAAACTGGGTAGGATTATAGGGTCCAAGCTGATACAGATAAGATTTGGCATATCCCTCTGTCTCTCTTCTGCAACAATATCTGTTACAGTGCTCAGTCTGGTGTCATGGGTGGTGTTCAGTAGAAACAAAAGGGATAAAACATTTAGAAACATTTAGATATTATATGGGTTAAGTTACTGTAGCACATCTAGTAGATTTTTTTTAGTTCTCCTATTTTGTGTACACAACCCAAGTGTTCAGCTGTTTTTTGACCTCTTGACCTATTGTGTCTTCATGTCCTTCTTTCCTCGCTAGGTGTGTGACAGCGAATGGCATCACCTGTCCCTCAGTGTCCAGTTCCCCTCTGTGACATTGTACGTGGACGGAGTCACCTTCGACCCCGCCCTCATCCACGACAACGGAGCCATACCCAACCCTGCCCCACGACAGCGACTGGTCATTGGCGCCTGCTGGGGTAACGATTGGTTAAACCAAAGACAGTACAGTATGAAGATTGGTGATTTTAGTCTATCACACTTGTAGGTGATGTCATGGTGACGTCAGCAAGCTAAGCTCACGTTATCGTGTCTAACAGTCGTCTGGTGGTGAACTGCGCAAATTAAAGCCACTCCTTCGATATAAAGTTGTTTTTCACAAAAATTCAAACGTTTCAGTTAGTCACTTTCATGAGGTTAGAGTAATAATGTTCAACTACTTAAGATATTGGCTCGAGTCTAGGTTGTGCCTTTGAGATTTAGAGAAAATAAACAACTAAGGAAGATTTTTTTTACTTCTCTCATTGACGTCCCGAACCCTGGTGTCGTGTCTTTGGCTATGCCGGATTAATTGCTATGACATGCTATTCTGTAAAATACTTTCCCTGTAATTATTATCACCTGATTGAGCTAATCAGGTAAATGTAATTAACTAGAGAGTCGGACACCACGAAATAATATTTATAGAGCTGTTATCTTCCGAATCAACTTAAAGATTTAGCAATATTTTACATCACGGTTATTATGTTCCTTCTGTAGCTCAGTTGGTAGAGCATGGCGCTTGTAACGCCAGGGTAGTGGGTTCGATTCCCGGGACCACCCATACGTAGAATGTATGCACACATGACTGTAAGTCGCTTTGGATAAAAGCGTCTGCTAAATGTCATCTTACTTCAGTCTCATATTCTGAAAGTTGTAAATTCTTGGTTATCTGCAAGAATGCTGGCTAACAAGTTGAATCAGCAATACAAAATTGGGTTCAATTATTTTGTAACTAAATACCTAACTAATCACGCAGAATAACATATACAAATAATTAATTATACCTGGATAATTCTTTATGTCATAGGAAACGTCACTCGCGGGCGGAAAACAGATATGACAGCTTGTTACACAAAAGAAAAGGGGCGGGTTTGAGTGAAAGAGCGGGAGACTGGGGGAACAAAGGGAAGAAGCTGTGCTATCGTAAATACAGTATCTTATGCATTCTAAATTACCGCCCATTTGGAAAAGGAAAATGCAATAAATATTTACTCTGAGCTGCGCTTCAGTAGGTTGGTGGTAGGTGAAAGGCCGTGTTGCCAAACCGAGTCTTCTGTCCTTTGAAGAATGTCTCTGGTGGTCCCTTGGAATAAATTGTAGTGACGTCATTGTGTGGTAGATGGGATACTCTGTCTGTTCCTCCCTAACCTGCGTTTGCAGCTGCGGTCACTAACTCAACGGCTAGGAGGTATCACTTCTGTCGTGAATAAGAGTTCAAAGTTCATACCATTCGCAACCAAAGCTCATGCTGATGTTGGCTTCGTTCTGTCGTTTTTTTCTGAACCAACCTGACATGGGATCGTCATCCTCACATCCACGGAACAGATAGTTATGTTGTAGTCAAGAGCTTATATAGGAAGGAAGTGTGTGAAAAGGTTACAACCTCTGTCTCTTCACGTGGGCGGGCCACTGAGTGAGCAGCCCTAACTTATGAAAACCCACATCTCCCATTTTAGAAGCTAAAATCATATTTCATCCCATCACAAATAATTTCATATTCAAACATTTCAATTGAACAACAATTCCATGTGAATCTGATAACTCTTGATGTATCGACTTTCCATTGTGGAGTTTATGTCATCTTCTCATTGATGAGAATGTCTCCGATGACAACCGAACTGACATCACATTCATTAAGTACCACTGCATATGTTCAATTGTTCGGATTACCAGAATATAGTTCATTTCACCCCACATACTGATATTCCCAGAATCTCTATGTTAACACAGGTTTTTTTTAATGTAACCTCAGTAGGTTAGAGAAGAAAAGGGGGGAAGAGGTATTTATGACGGTAATAAACCTATCCCCCAGGCCAACATCATGACACTGGCCTGGTCTGTTTGACCTGTTTCACAAGAATTACTGGAAAATGTTGCGATGTTGCGCCTCTGGGTTTAGAAACTCTGTGGTTAAACCTTACTCTACCTAGAACGGTTAAACCTCACACTGCATAGAACACCTGTCAGCAAATGAAGGGTGCCTAAGTGGGCCACACTTTACATTACAGAGGTCCTATACTAGAGTAACTGCCAGTTGGATAACTAATAACATATTATTCTATAACAAGCTAGTTCACAATAATTAATTAGAAATGTCACTTTTAATTAAATACACATATAGATACCCTGGAATGATGGCTATGTAAAGTGTTGCTAATGAGTGGTAGTTGATGAGAAAATGGCAAGGAAAAGATCACAATAATGTACCACAATAGGCAATGGAATATATTGCTTTGGCAATACATTTCTTGAATAGGTTACAGGATTACAAAAGAGCAACGCCTTCCCCAAAAATACATTTTTGGCAGTTGTCCCAGTTCACGTTCTTCTGCAAATTAAACCGTTCATAGAACCAAATGTTCCAGCACACCAATGAAAAAGCACACACACACACACACACACACACACACACACACACACACACACACACACACACACACACACACACACACACACACACACACACACACACACACACACACACACACACACACACACACACACACACACACACACACACACACACATATACAGTGCCTTGCAAAAGGATTCAGACCCCTTGGATTTCTTCCAATTTTATTGGGTTACAAAGTGGAATTCAAATGTATTTAATTACCATGTCAACAGTCTACACAAAATATTGTAATGTTAAAGTGGAAGACAAATTCTAAAATATAGTTGTTGTGTAAGTATTCAGCACCCTGAGTTCCTAATGTCTGGTATACTCAGTGTATAAACCACAGCATAATGATTAACTTGACCATGCTTAAAGAGATATTTAATGACTGATTTGTTATTGTTACCCATCTACCAATCACTTCCCTTCTTTATGAGGCTTTCAAATGCTCTCATGGTCTTTGTAGTTGAATCTGTGCTTGAAATTCAATACAGTACTTGGCTGAGGGATCATATGTATGTTCGGTGGATAGAGGAAGGGTTAGTCATTCTAAAATCATGTCAAGTCCTATTATTTCACAGTCCATGTAACTTATTACGTGATTTGTTAAGCCAAATGTACTCCTTAACTAATTAGGTTAAGGTGCTGAATACTTATGCAACAACTATATTTTAGTTATACATTTTTTATTTATCTAAAAAAAAAAAAACTTGTTTTTTTCTTCCACTTTCGCATTTGAGTACTTTGTGTAGATTGTTGACAATAAAATGTGAAGAAATCCAAGGGTTTTGAATACTTTTGCAAGGCACTGTACATACACACACATACATACACACACGCCATCTGACACCGAAAAGCATGAAATTTCCCTCCTCATTCACCTAATTATATTTGTGTGAGATGCTCTGACTGCCTCTCCATACTCTATAAATATCACTGACTTATCAATTATTTAGGCTAACAGAACAACAGGCAGGCCAGACGGTTAGCCTGCCAGTTACACCAGCGCCAATCGCTAAAATGGGACACACCAATTAGCACTGGAAATACACTCACACACACATCATGGCTACTGCCTGTGTGGTAACAAGCTGCTGGGAGATTATGAGGGTATGACACACCTTTGTCAGATTTACATGTATATTTTCCTTCTTATTCAGTTTTTTTCACTCCTTTCTCTTTTTCCACTATGCCTCTTGCTTTTACGAAACATTTATTTCTCCTCTCACACCTGTCTTTCTCCCTTCTCTCTGTTATCCTCTACCCCTTCTATGTTTTAAAGGCCCAGTGCAGTCAAAATTCAGTTTTTCTGTGTTTTATTTAAGTGATAATGCCCGAGAAGCCAGTGTTTGGAGGATATATTAGCGCGGGTGTTATATATCTTACAAACACCGGCTTCGAGAGCATTATCACTTTTATACAACAAGTTACCAACATATTTAAAAAATGATTTACATATTTTTATTAAAAACGTTATTTTGGTGAATTTATTCATACTTTTTCATCCTTCCACAACATATAGTCCCGACACAAATCTAGGGTTGCTACCTAAGCCGATTGGTTGTTCTATCGGTTCGGTTGCTGGAGACGCGACCCAGTCGTTCAGTCTTTTTGTTCTGTATCCATGGACGTTTGTTCCAAATGTCCCATTACCATACTGGCTGGCAACGTTCTTATCCCTTGTTTGCTAGCTAGCCAACTACGGCTAACTTGCAGCCAGAATAACACCAAAGTTGCTGCATTTGCAATTGTTTAAACTGTTTTCTAGTTATATTTATTTGGATACATTCATAACAATGAGCTAATGCAGCATGATTTTGTCTGGCATAGAAAATGTGCTCACTCGTCAGGACACTTGTTCATAGGAGCTAGCCAATAATACAGCTAGCACAATCACTTTAAACTGGAACTGGAAAGACCGCAAACTAGCGGCACTTCTTTTCGTTTGACTTTTTTACAATTTACATTTCTTTGTATATATCCATAAAAATAATGCCAGCTGATTCATGATTTCGACTGGCTGAGAAAATCTGCCTGTCAGTCTCTTCTCGACTCCCGACAAGTTCATTACTCTGGGAAAGCTTGGGATCGAATTTGAATATTGAAACAATGTTACAAATGTCGGAGAGACAGACAGCAAGGTTTTTACAAATCTCCGCTGTTGAAAACTAAATGTTATCCTAACAGAAATGTTAGATCATGTCTAGATGCTTTTTATAATGGACATCACGTTTATAAATAGCTTGGCTGGGCTGACGAGACAGTGGATTGCACAGTCAGAAGGAACAGAGTAAATAGGCATTTTAACATCTTAGATTTAACCAATCAAGATTAGACCCACCTGTTGTATAAATAATATTTGACAACAGCTGATGAAACTTTTTATCAGTGTTATTTCCTGCTAGTTGCTGGTTGAAAATACAATCTACACAGGACCTTCTAATCAGAAGATTTGCATGGGTGGCAGTTTTCGGCTTTCCATGGTGACATCACCATGCTGTAAATTGGTTAATAGACCAATAACAAAGAGAGTTTCAAACCTCTCTGCCAACAGCTGGTTTTCAGTTTCCCCCTCCCCATTCAGACCACTCCCAGACAGTCCTTGCAAAATTCTTGAGAATTTTTTTGTTTGTTAAAAAAAAAAAAACATTTTTTCCCCCCAATCTGAATGGAAATCTATTACTGTAAGGTACTCAATTGTTACACAGAAATTATTTTATATAAAAATGACTGCATGGAGCCTTTAACCTTTCCTCTTTTCTCCCCACAGAGACAGAAGATAAACAGAAGGACATCCTTAACAACACCATCCCTGAGGGGAAAGACACAGGTGACTTAATTGTGTGTGTGTGTCCGTCCATGCGCATATATGTCTGTGTGGGGGTTCATATTTTTGTGTGTGTTGACTGTGTTAATTTTGTTTCTGGTTCTTTAGGAAAGTATGTGGGTGGTTACCGTGGCCTGTTGTCAGGGGTGACGGTGCGGCCAGGGAGTGTGGAGCCTCACAGTGTGGTGGAGTGTCTGTACGCCTGCAGGGAGGGGCTGGACTTTGGGGACCTGGAGACCTTGGGCTCAGGCATGAAGGTAATCTCACCCTGCTGAAGAGGAGTCCTATAGATCACTGTCTCACTTGGCTAAGGCTTAAGAGTGGGCTTTGACACCCAGAAATTTGATTTCTTCATCTAGGTCATGGCACCCAAACATTTTTTTAACCACTGCTACAGTATATGTCTTACTCAGATTGTTGTGTACAAAAAGGGTTTGTTTCCTCCTGATGTATATGGAGTCTACTGCATGATATTTTTCTGTGCACATGTAAAACATATATATATTTTTTTACAGTCAATCAAAACTGAAGTCCCAAAACGGTGGTACTGATGAAATATATAAAGACAATACATAGCTGGAATGAACTGTGTGTGTGACTATGAGGGGTGTGCAACCTCGGAGCATGAACTCTTGACCTTTGACCTTTTAGGTGCATGTGAACCCCAGTCAGTCTGTGCTGGTTCTAGAGGGTGATGACATTGAGAGCTTCAACAGGGCCGTGCAACAGGTCACCTACAGGAACTCTCTCCGCTTCGCCACCCCTGGAGTCAGGCCACTCAAACTGACCACCTCACTCAGGTACATGCTACACACACACACACACACACACACACACACACACACACACACACACACACACACACACACACACACACACACACACACACACACACACACACACACACACACACACACACACACACAGAGGACTAAGTGATCTCGCTCCCCGAGGCCGACGTGAGTAGAGTCTTTAATCAGGTCAACACTCGTAAGGCCGTGGGGCCGGCCAGTTCCATGACGTGTTCTCAGAGCATGTGAAGAACAAATGTCAGGCACATTCACGGTCATGTTCAACCTCTCCTTGTCCCAGTCTGTAATCCTCACATTTTTAGCTGTTCACCATCATTCCTGTTCCCAAGAACTCTGAGGTTCCATGCCACAATGTCTACCACCCTGTAGCACTCACATCTGCAATCGTGAAGGGCTGTGAAAGGCTGGTTATGGCACACATGAACTCCATCATCCCAGACACTCCAATTTGCATTCCCCTCCAACAGATCCATAGATGACACAATGTCAATTGCACTCCATACTGCCCTCACCCACCTCAGAGAAATAGGAATGTGAGAATGCTGCTCATTGACTACAGCTCAGCGTTCAACACCATTTTCCCCTCCAAGCTCGAAACCAAGCTTTGGACCCTGGGACTGAATACCTCTCTCTGCAACTGGATCCTGGACTTCCTGACGGGCCAACCCCAGGTGGTGAGGGTAGGCAACATCAAATCCGCCACACAGACCCTCAACACGGGGGCCCCTCAGGGGTGCGTGCTTAGCCCCTCCTGTAATCCCTTTTCACTATGACTGTGTGGCCACGCACAACTCAAACACCATTATCAAGCTAACAGCAACGGTGGTAGGCCTGATCACCGGAGACGATGAGAAAGCCTACAGGGAGGAGGTCAGAGACCTGGCAGTGTGGTGCCGGTACAACAACCTCTCCCTCAACGTCAGTAAGACCAAGAAGCTAATTGTGGACCCATCCACATCGACAGGACTGCAGTGGAGCGGGTCGAGAGCTTCAAATTCCTCTGTGTCCAAATCAATAAGGACTTAAAATGGTCCTCTATATCAAGGCAGTGTGAAAGGAAGGCCGAGAAATTTGTTAGACTCATGCCACCCAAGCCATAGACTGTTCTCCCTGCTTCCACACGGCAACGGTACCGGTGCATCAAGTCTGACACTAACAGGCTCCTGAACAGCTTCTCTCGCCAAGTCAATAGCTAACAAAATGGCGACACGGATTATTTGGGTTGAGCCTTTTTTTGCTCGGTCTCTCTGCACACTCACAAGACTCTACACTCTCACACACACTGACGCACACACACACAGACACTAACTTAATTTGCTCACACACATGACATGCACACACATGTATACTGACTACACTCACATACAGTTAACATATACTCTGCCACTGCTCTGTTTATCATATATCCTGATGCCTAAGTCACCTTACCCCTATACATGTCTACCTCTATCACTAAGTATCCCTGCACATTGTAAATATGGTACTGGAGCTGACCATGTGTATATAGTTTACTCACTTTCTCGTGTTCCTCTTATTTTTATTTCTCATGTGTTTTTTTTGTGCTCTACCTTGTGTAATGTTCAGTACTACATTGATATTGATTAGTGCATTGTTGGGTTGAGAGCTTGCAAGAAAGGCTGTACTTTGTGCAGACGACGTTAAAACTTCAAACAGGCACACACACTGACAATGCAGCATTTGTCCAGGACTGCTTGGTGGAAGGGAGCTCTTCGTTGGACATTGGACATTGACATTGATCTCAATAAACGTGGACACGGCTAGAGTAGTCGATAAGCAATTCTATGGAATGAAAGAGCGTGATGTTAAAGGAACGACGTCGTCCCAAACCCCAGGTTCTAATGGCAGTTATCTTATCTTTGACTTGTGTTCTGGTTCGCAATTACTTGTATCATATCTCTAAAGCCATTCTTTCACCACAACCTGTCCTCTCTGTGACAGAGTATTTCAGCCATGTTGATGTAGTGTGGGTGCCAGTTTGTTTCTGTCTCGTTTTGGACATTTTTCATCGTCTATCCATTGTTTAACGACATAACATCATTGAAGGTTGCCAGGTACCCAAGTTAATGATGAATTAAATAATTTGTTCATTCATTTTTTCAAAGGCTATTATACAACTCGGGGGTAGAACATGTAGACACCTTTTTGATTGACCCTTTACCCCTCATAGTCTCCATGCACACTCGCAGGGCCCTACACACACACACACACACACACACACACACACACACACACACACACACACACACACACACACACACACACACACACACACACACACACACACACACACACACACACACACACACACACACACACACACACACACACACACACACACACACACACACACACACACACACACACACTGTCGCTCCAACACACACAAACAATCACTTCATCCTTTGCACACTGACACATAATATGCACGTACATTTATGCTGACTCTACACACCCACTCACATACAAGCTGCTGCTACTCTGTTTATCTTGTATCCTGTTGCCTAGTCCCCTTACCCCTATACATATCTACCTCCATCACTCCAGTGTCCTTGCACGTGTAAATATGGTATTGGATATGACTTTTTAAATATTTCCTGTATATAGTATACTTACTTATAGTACTTACTTTATTGTGTATTTCATATTTCTTATTATTATTTCTTGTGTGTGTTTTTGTTCTAGTAATACATAGTTGTGGATTATTGCATTGTTGGGTTTTGAGTTAGCAAGAAAGGCATTTCTCTGTACTTGTGCATGTGAAACTTGAAACTTTTACTCTGCAAGTGTATCAGAGCACAAGGATACGCTGTTATGTTGAAGGATATCATCCCAGTGCAAGGAGTGGAGCTTTATATGCAGATGATATGAGTCACTGTCTTTTTGCTCAACTAGGTAATCTAGCCTTGGGTAAGAGGAAGCACGGTTGAAGCATATAATCTTGAAACAGCACATTTTTTTTAATGCCACGGTGCATCCATCGCACGTTGTATTAAGTTCATGGATAACCAGACGTTTTTTTTTCCTTCTATTTTTGGATTAATGCGCCACATTGGCCTACACGGGTCCTTTTTTAAATCCACTTTGTTGATTTTAAATATTTATGCACTTTGAAGTGCATTAAGGTCCTATCTATCAATGTTATTTTGTATCTGACCCATCACAGGAAGTGATGCAACAACAGGATGTCCTCATTATCTAACCCTGTATGGTAGGGCTATATAAAGAGCTGCGCTTAATGTTGTGTTTTTTTAAAGATTAGTCAGATTTAAGGTACAACAGTGATGTGGTGTTTTAATGCTTGTTTTGAGATCTGTTTTCATGAGTTTGTGGATTTTCTTTTTGCTTGTGGCTTTTAAGATTAGTCTGATTCCAGGTCAGGAGGTTATTGGCTTTTTCTAGTGTGTTCTTCAGTCTGATTATCAGTTAGTAGTAGAAGGGGATGTTTATTTAATAGTGGTAAAGATAAGACTGATTTGAGGTCAGCAGTTCCTCCAGATGGCTGACAGCAGACCCTTGTGGAGAGTCCGATATAGCAGCTGCTCACTGAAAGAGTGCGAGAGAGATAGTATTACTGCAGTTCCAACACTTACACACTAAACAACTCAAAGCACCACTTGAATCATAAATCAAGTACTGAATCGCCAAATAATAATACCTTTTCAAAGTGCTTCTGAAAAGTGGCACAATGGGGCGGAGCTAGCATGTTGGAGTGAACGGCTGTACGTGAGAGGCTCCTGCAACTTTTTTGCGAAATAATCAAAATTAACCTACTTTATGGCACTTTTTACAACAAACGTTGCTTTCTAATACAAGATTGTAACTTTTTATATGAAAATGCCGAGTAATAAGCGACCAAAGGACAATAAATCCACAGCGGAGGCCTACTCCCCACTAAACAACGAGACAGACATGGCGGGAGGCACATGCAACAAAGTGACACTTACAGAACTTACCCGGGCTCTGGGGGAGCTACGTGTTGCTATAGCTGAGGATCTTAAGGCCACTATTGCTGAGCTGGACACCAAAATCGAGAGCGTCATTCGAACGGTCGCTTCGCATGGCCAGAGTATTGTGGACCTTGAGAAAGCTTCTGAATTCAACGCTGGTAGGATCGACGAGTTAGAGAAGCTATGCACGTCATTGCAGTATACTGTGCAGAGGCTTTCTGTGAAAGTGGTGGACCTGGAGGGCCGATCCAGACGTAATAACCTTCGCGTTGTTGGTCTGGCAGAGGGGATAGAGGCGGGCTCTCGCCCTACCGACTTCTTCGCCAAGCTATTGAAGGATGCAATGGGATCGGATGTTTTGGATTCGGATCCCCAGCTGGACCGCGCACATCGCTCCCTTGTCCCAGTGCCTGGACCGGGCCAACGTCCTCGCCCAGTAATAATCTGTTGTCACAGTTTCAAGACCAAGGATCTTATCCTGCGTGAAGCTCGAATGAGGGGCAACCTGTCACATAAAGGGCATCCATTCCGTGTCTATGAGGATTATGCGCCCGATGTGGCAAAGCATCGCGCCGACTACAGAGATGTCATGACCAAACTCTACAAACTCGCTTCGCCCATCCTTACTCTTCCCTGCAAGACTAAGAATTACCCCGCCTTCCGGTGAGAAGATTTGGCTCTCCTCGGTTTTGGACGCAGAGAAGTTTATCCGGGGATATACACCAATCCCCCGTACAGGTTAGAGTGCCTTGTTGTTGCGTGTTAGGGTCTGCTCATGGACTCGAATCCATACTATACCATATTGGGTGAAAACGTATTAAACGGGCTCAACAAGGGCTACCGAGCATGTAAGACGCTGAGCAGACCAATGGATGGCGGTCAGAGCTCTCATTTAACGTTAAATTCACTTTCATCCCGGCTGTGCTCAGCGATGCATATTTTTTATTTCCAGGTTTGATCACTGACACCTTCGGACGGATATACTTATATTCCCCCACTTTTGTTTTGTTTCGTTATTTATTTTACAATCCTTACATCACTCTTACTACCATACCATTTATTTATTGCTTGCAGGGGACTGGGGGTGATGGTTGGGAGGGTGCAGACGCCTGGTTAGCAAGTTGATGTTTTGTGCCGTTCTGCCTTTGTCTGGCTGTGGGCCTCTCTCCCGACTAGAGTCCCACCAGCCCTCTGTAGTGCTTATGTATGTGTAGGTGTGCGTACATATAATTACTATTTGTACTTTATTACTATTTTCACTTAGCATTTTAGTATTATGTATGTGTATATGTTAAATCAGTGTAGATTGTTATTCTGGGGTATGAATGTTTGTATGTGTATGTGTGCATATGGATGTATATACATATTCTTTAAATATATATTTTTATATATGATTTTTTGTGTGGGTATGTATACATACATGTATATGTGTGTGTGTGTGTGTGTGTGTGTGTGTGTATGTATATATGTGTATGTATATATGTGTATGTATATGTATGTATATGTATGTGTATATGTATATTTATATATATATATGTAAATATATGGTATATATTTTTATTTATATATGGTATATATATTTTTATTTTATTTTTATTTTTTATTAAACATATTTTTTATGGGGGGAACGTTTAATTTAACAAATCCTTGTTCCGATCTCCTGACCCACAGTATGTAAAGGTACGGCTGACTATGTGAGTTGCGGATGGTTTATTTTTTGACCGGCAGTGCTTAGCAATATTATCTTGAGGCTATATCTTGCTTATCTCTGGGATTGACCCAGGATGACGCTTAAATGCGCAATATGTTTAAGTTGCAACTTATTCGGTTTAGGTTTATTAGGTTTAGGTTTATTAGATGCTAAGTGTTGGGGAAATTAGGGGAACAGGGTGGGAAGTAAAGGTGCTTGCAGGGGGGGAGGGGTGGGTTGGATAGTGCTCGGGTGTAGGTGCTACATATGCTGATCGTGATGGTTTGGTGCGCTTTCTTACCTTTTATCAAGTTACATGGTATGCAGGCCACCATAGGAACTACAAACGAGAGGAGGGCGGGGCTTACATTCACTTCCTGGAATGTCAAGGGTTTAAATGAACCAATTAAGAGGGGCAAGGTCCTAGCCCACTTGAAAGCACTCTCGTCTGATATTATATTTTTTGCAAGAAACCCATCTGAAGAATAACTCTCATAGCAGACTTAAGTGTAGGTGGGTGGGGCAAGTGTATCACTCTAACTTCTCTGCCAAAATGAGAGGCACAGCGATTCTGGTACGGAAAGGAATTCCCTTTCTACATAAAACCACTATTGCGGATAAAGAGGGTCGGTATGTGATCGTAATAGGAGAAATCCACTCTACCTCAGTAACTCTACTAAATATCTATGGGCCAAACATTGACAACCCCTCTTTTTTCAAAAGAGTCCTTGCCCTGATTCCAGATATCTCCCATACTAACCTGGTCATTGGAGGGGACCTTAACTGTGTGCTAGATATTTGGATAGATCCTCTACCCGGCGAACCCCTACCTCCTATTCAAGCGAATTCTTGAATACCTACATAAAAAATTCAAACTTATTTGATATATGGAGGATCGCTAACCCTACGGGTAGGGAATACTCCTTTTACTCTCATGTTCACAAGGTTTACACTCAAATTGACTACTTTTTGTTGGATGCTAGACTACTCCCCTATACCTGTAATGTGAGGTATCATGATATTATAATCTCGGACCACAGTCCACTCACCTTCTCCCTGAGATTGGGTGACATTGTACCAAACGAGAGGGTCTGGAGTCTGAATCCTCAGCTCCTCACAGAACAAACATTCTGTGAATATATTAAATATCTTAATATCTTAAATTTTTCTTTGATACCAACGACAACACAGAGACCTTCCCAGCATTATTGTGGGAAACACTGAAGGCTTATCTGAGAGGCTGTATCATCTCCTTTCAGGCTGCCAGGAGTAGGCAAAACAGAGGAAAACTGGAAGAACTAGAGGGACAAATTCACTTACTGGTTAGGGAGAATGCTAGCCACCCATCTATGGAGAAAAATTTAATTTAGAATATAATCAGATTCTCTCAGCTAAAATGGCTAAAATTGCTCAATCTTTTCTCTATGCCAAGCAAAAATATTTTGAGTTTGGTGACAAACCACACAAATTATTCGCCAGACAACTTCAAAAAAATGTGAGTGACCGAATGATTCACAGGGTTAAATCTGCATCTGTGGAATTACTCTCTTCCCCCAAAGACATCAATGACAGATTCCGGCAGTTTTATGAGACTCTATATACATCTAAAGCGGATCCTAACCCCTTAATTATGCAAACATTTTTGGAGGACTGTAATCTTCCTGCCCTGAACCAGGAAGATTCTAACTTCCTGAATAAGGAAATATCTCTTGATGAAATTCGAGAAACAATTAAATCTCTAAAGAGTGGCAAGACCCCGGGCCCAGATGGATACCCTGGTGAATTATATAAAACATTCAGCAACATGCTCTCCCCCTATCTGCACAAAATGTTGATTCAGGCCAATGAGGATGGAGCTCTCCCTTCTACTTTGGACGAAGCGTTCATTACAGTTATACATAAGGGTAAAGATCCAGAAGAGGTAGGGTCGTACAGACCAATATCTCTCCTTAATACAGACCAAAAGATTTTAGCAAAAACTGTCATGCAGGTGAAAGAGGACCCAAAAGCGACTTGGCGAAAACAGAGTCTTTAATCCAGTAAAGTAAATACAATCAAAAAAACACAACTTTCACTCGAAATGACGAGGACAAACTGGAGACTCGATCTTGAACAGCAGGTGAACAGCAGGTTGCCTCGGGAAGGCACTTGAACCAAACAGACTCAGACACCTGCTCACCACGCAGCATCTGAGGGAAACACGACACGACAGGGCGATACACAAACACAGCACGGTGAATTCTAGACAAGGAACCGACAGGGCAGAAACGAATAACAAGGAGAGAAATAGGGACTCTAATCAGGGAAAAGGATCGGGAACAGGTGTGGGAAGACTAAATGATTGATTAGGGGAATAGGAACAGCTGGGAGCAGGAACGGAACGATAGAGAGAAGAGAGAGCGGGAGAGTGAGAGAGGGAGGGGGAGAGAGAGGGATAGAAAGAGGGAAAGAACCTAATAAGACCAGCAGAGGGAAACGAATAGAAGGAGAAGAACAGGGACAAGGCATGATAATCAATGACAAAACATGACAGTACCCCCCACTCACCGAGCGCCTCCTGGCGCACTCGAGGAGGAATCCTGGCGGCAACGGAGGAAATCATCAATGAGTGAACGGTCCAGCACGTCCCGAGACGGAACCCAACTCCTCTCCTCAGGACCGTAACCCTCCCAATCCACTAAGTATTGGTGACCCCGTCCCCGAGAACGCATGTCCATGATCTTATGTACCTTGTAAATAGGTGCGCTCTCGACAAGGACGGGAGGGGGGAGGGAAGACGAACGGGGTGCGAAGAAAGGGCTTGACACAGGAGACATGGAAGACAGGATGGACGCGACGAAGATGTCGCGGAAGAAGCAGTCGCACAGCGACAGGATTGACGACCTGGGAGACACGGAACGGACCAATGAACCGCGGAGTCAACTTACGAGAAGCTGTCGTAAGAGGAAGGTTGCGAGTGGAAAGCCACACTCTCTGGCCGCAACAATACCTTGGACTCTTAATCCTGCGTTTATTGGCGGCTCTCACAGTCTGTGCCCTGTAACGGCAAAGTGCAGACCTCACCCTCCTCCAGGTGCGCTCACAACGTTGGACAAACGCTTGAGCGGAGGGAACGCTGGACTCGGCAAGCTGGGATGAGAACAGAGGAGGCTGGTAACCCAGACTACTCTGAAACGGAGATAACCCGGTAGCAGACGAAGGAAGCGAATTGTGAGCGTATTCTGCCCAGGGGAGCTGTTCTGCCCAAGACGCAGGGTTTCTGAAAGAAAGACTGCGTAGTATGCGACCAATCGTCTGATTGGCCCTCTCTGCTTGACCGTTAGACTGGGGATGAAACCCGGAAGAGAGACTGACGGACGCACCAATCAAACGACAGAACTCCCTCCAAAACTGTGACGTGAATTGCGGGCCTCTGTCTGAAACGGCGTCTAACGGGAGGCCATGAATTCTGAACACATTCTCGATAATGATTTGTGCCGTCTCCTTAGCGGAAGGAAGTTTAGCGAGGGGAATGAAATGTGCCGCCTTAGAGAACCTATCGACAACCGTAAGAATCACAGTCTTCCCCGCAGACAAAGGCAGACCGGTAATGAAGTCTAGGGCGATGTGAGACCATGGTCGAGAAGGAATGGGAGCGGTCTGAGACGACCGGCAGGAGGAGAGTTACCCGACTTAGTCTGCGCGCAGTCCGAACAAGCAGCCACGAAACGGCGCGTGTCACGCTCCTGAGTCGGCCACCAAAAGCGCTGGCGAATAGACGCAAGAGTGCCTCGAACACCGGGATGACCAGCTAACTTGGCAGAGTGAGCCCACTGAAGAACAGCCAGACGAGTGGAAACAGGAACGAAAAGGAGGTTACTAGGACAAGCGCGCGGCGACGCAGTGTGCGTGAGTGCTTGCTTAACCTGTCTTTCAATTCCCCAGACTGTTAACCCGACAACACGCCCATAAGGAAGAATCCCCTCGGGATCAGTAGAAGCCACAGAAGAACTAAACAGACGGGATAAGGCATCAGGCTTGGTGTTCTTGCTACCCGGACGGTAAGAAATCACAAACTCGAAACGAACGAAAAACAACGCCCAACGAGCTTGACGGGCATTAAGTCGTTTGGCAGAACGGATGTACTCAAGGTTCTTATGGTCTGTCCAAACGACAAAAGGAACGGTCGCCCCCTCCAACCACTGTCGCCATTCGCCTAGGGCTAAGCGGATGGCGAGCAGTTCACGGTTACCCACATCATAGTTGCGCTCAGATGGCGACAGGCGATGAGAAAAATAAGCGCAAGGATGAACCTTATCGTCAGACTGGAAGCGCTGGGATAGAATGGCTCCCACGCCTACCTCTGAAGCGTCAACCTCGACAATGAATTGTCTAGTGACGTCAGGAGTAACGAGGATAGGAGCGGACGTAAAACGTTCTTTTAGAAGATCAAAAGCTCCCTGGGCGGAACCGGACCACTTAAAACACGTCTTGACAGAAGTAAGAGCTGTGAGAGGGGCAGCAACTTGACCGAAATTACGAATGAAACGCCGATAGAAATTAGCGAAACCTAAAAAGCGCTGCAACTCGACACGTGACCTTGGAACGGGCCAATCACTGACAGCTTGGACCTTAGCGGAATCCATCTGAATGCCTTCAGCGGAAATAACGGAACCGAGAAAAGTAACGGAGGAGACATGAAAAGAGCACTTCTCAGCCTTTACGTAGAGACAATTCTCTAAAAGGCGCTGTAGAACACGTCGAACGTGCTGAACATGAATCTCGAGTGACGGAGAAAAAATCAGGATATCGTCAAGATAGACAAAAACAAAGATGTTCAGCATGTCTCTCAGAACATCATTAACTAATGCCTGAAAAACAGCTGGCGCATTGGCGAGACCAAACGGCAGAACCCGGTACTCAAAATGCCCTAACGGAGTGTTAAACGCCGTTTTCCACTCGTCCCCCTCTCTGATGCGCACGAGATGGTAAGCGTTACGAAGGTCCAACTTAGTAAAGCACCTGGCTCCCTGCAGAATCTCGAAGGCTGATGACATAAGGGGAAGCGGATAACGATTCTTAACCGTTATGTCATTCAGCCCTCGATAATCCACGCAGGGGCGCAGAGTACCGTCCTTCTTCTTAACAAAAAAAAGAACCCCGCCCCGGCCGGAGAGGAAGAAGGCACTATGGTACCGGCGTCAAGAGACACAGACAAATAATCCTCGAGAGCCTTACGTTCGGGAGCCGACAGAGAGTATAGTCTACCCCGAGGAGGAGTGGTCCCCGGAAGGAGATCAATACTACAATCATACGACCGGTGAGGAGGAAGGGAGTTGGCTCGGGACCGACTGAAGACCGTGCGCAGATCATGATATTCCTCCGGCACTCCTGTCAAATCGCCAGGTTCCTCCTGAGAAGTAGGGACAGAAGAAACGGGAGGGATGGCAGACATTAAACACTTCACATGACAAGAAACGTTCCAGGATAGGATAGAATTACTAGACCAATTAATAGAAGGATTATGACATACTAGCCAGGGATGACCCAAAACAACAGGTGTAAACGGTGAACGAAAAATCAAAAAAGAAATAGTCTCACTGTGGTTACCAGATACTGTGAGGGTTAAAGGTAGTGTCTCAAATCTGATACTGGGAAGATGACTACCATCTAAGGCGAACATGGGCGTAGGCTTCTCTAACTCTCTGAAAGGAATGTCATGTTTCCGAACCCATGCTTCGTCCATGAAACAACCCTCAGCCCCAGAGTCTATCAAGGCACTACATGTAGCACCCGAACCGGTCCAGCGTAGATGGACCGACAAAGTAGTACAGGATTTTGATGGAGAGACTTGAGTAGTTGCGCTCACCTGTAGCCCTCCGCTTACTGATGAGCTCTGGCTTTTACTGGACATGAATTAACAAAATGTCCAGCAACTCCGCAATAGAGGCACAGGCGGTTGGTGATCCTCCGTTCCCTCTCCTTAGTCGAGATGCGAATCCCTCCCAGCTGCATGGGCTCAGTCTCTGAGCCAGAGGAGGAGATGGTTGCGATGCGGAGCAGGGAAACACCGTTGATGCGAGCTCTCTTCCACGAGCCCGGTGACGAAGATCTACCCGTCGTTCTATGCGGATGGCGAGAGCAATCAAAGAGTCCACATCTGAAGGAACCTCCCGGGAGAGAATCTCATCCTTAACCACTGCGTGGAGTCCCTCCAGAAAACGAGCGAGCAGCGCCGGCTCGTTCCACTCACTAGAGGCAGCAAGAGTGCGAAACTCAATAGAATAATCCGTTATGGACCGTTCACCTTGGCATAGGGAAGCCAGGGCCCTAGAAGCCTCCCTACCAAAAACTGAACGGTCAAAAACCCGAATCATCTCCTCTTTAAAGTTCTGGTACTTGTTAGAGCAATCAGCCCTTGCCTCCCAGATAGCTGTGCCCCATTCTCGAGCCCGGCCAGTAAGGAGTGAAATGACGTAAGCAACCCGAGCTCTCTCTAGAGTATGTGTTGGGTTGGAGAGAGAACACAATCTCACACTGCGTGAGAAAGGAGCGGCACTCAGTGGGCTGCCCGGAGTAGCAAGGTGGGTTATTAACCCTAGGTTCTGGAGGCTCGGCAGGCCAGGAAGTAACAGGTGGCACGAGACGAAGACTCTGGAACTGTCCAGAGAGGTCGGAAACCTGAGCGGCCAGGTTCTCCACGGCATGGCGAGCAGCAGACAATTCCTGCTCGTGTCTGCCGAGCATGGCTCCTTGGATCTCGACGGCAGTGTTACGAGCGTCTGAAGTCGCTGGGTCCATTCCTTGGTCGGTTCCTTCTGTCATGCAGGTGAAAGAGGACCCAAAAGCGACTTGGCGAAAACAGAGTCTTTAATCCAGTAAAGTAAATACAATCAAAAAACACAACTTTCACTCGAAATGACGAGGACAAACTGGAGACTCGATCTTGAACAGCAGGTGAACAGCAGGTTGCCTCGGGAAGGCACTTGAACCAAACAGACTCAGACACCTGCTCACCACGCAGCATCTGAGGGAAACACGACACGACAGGGCGATACACAAACACAGCACGGTGAATTCTAGACAAGGAACCGACAGGGCAGAAACGAATAACAAGGAGAGAAATAGGGACTCTAATCAGGGAAAAGGATCGGGAACAGGTGTGGGAAGACTAAATGATTGATTAGGGGAATAGGAACAGCTGGGAGCAGGAACGGAACGATAGAGAGAAGAGAGAGCGGGAGAGTGAGAGAGGGAGGGGGAGAGAGAGGGATAGAAAGAGGGAAAGAACCTAATAAGACCAGCAGAGGGAAACGAATAGAAGGAGAAGAACAGGGACAAGGCATGATAATCAATGACAAAACATGACAAAAACTCTGACTAACAGGCTTAGCACTTTAATTCGCAAATTGGTCCATTCGGATCAGACCGGCTTTATGCCTAACAGAAACTCATTCTTCAATCTCAGGCGCCTCTTCAATATTATGTATTCTCAGAGGTTACCCAATGTGGACCTTGCCGTCATATCTTTTGACGCCGAAAAGGCCTTTTACCAAGTTGAGTGGCCCTATCTATTCAAGGTCCTACAGAAATGTAATATTGGAGATAGGTTCATAAATTGGATCCAGCTTTTATATAGGAACCCCTGTGCCAGAATACTCACTAACCAATCATTGTCGCCCCGATTTAACCTCAACAGGGGGACAAGGCAGGGTTGTGCGCTGTCGCCTATGCTCTTCGCCTTAATTATCGAACCGCTCGCTCAGACGATTAGATCTCATGCAGCAATACACGGCTATAATACTAAAGATACTCTAAATAAGATCTCCCTATACGCAGATGACATCCTCCTCTATGTAACAGAACCCCAGGCTAGTATCCCAGCTATTCTTGATGTGATCAATTTGTTTGGTACCTTCTCGGGATACAGAATAAATTGGAACATTTACATTACATTTTACATTTAAGTCATTTAGCAGACGCTCTTATCCAGAGCGACTTACAAATTGGTGCATTCACCTTATGACATCCAGTGGAACAGTCACTTTACAATAGTGCATCTAAATCTTAAAGGGGGGGTGAGAGGGATTACTTATCCTATCCTAGGTATTCCTTAAAGAGGTGGGGTTTCAGGTGTCTCCGGAAGGTGGTGATTGACTCCGCTGTCCTGGCGTCGTGAGGGAGTTTGTTCCACCATTGGGGGGCCAGAGCAGCGAACAGTTTTGACTGGGCTGAGCGGGAGCTGTACTTCCTCAGTGGTAGGGAGGCGAGCAGGCCAGAGGTGGATGAACGCAGTGCCCTTGTTTGGGTGTAGGGCCTGATCAGAGCCTGGAGGTACTGAGGTGCCGTTCCCCTCACAGCTCCGTAGGCAAGCACCATGGTCTTGTAGTGGATGCGAGCTTCAACTGGAAGCCAGTGGAGAGAACGGAGGAGCGGGGTGACAAGAGTGAATTAATGCCCAGACGGTCGCAAAATACCTCCTGGCTAGAACATCTCCCATTTAAGTTATCTTCAGAAAAATTTACCTACCTAGGAATTGTAGTTACCAAACAATACTCCTTACTATTTAAAGAGAATTTCCCCTCTCTGATACAAAAACTCAAAGCAAACATACTATTTTGGAGAACCAATTTCTCTGCTCGGAAGAATTAATGCCATTAAAATGGTCTTCCTCCCAAAACTGCTCTACCTATATCAGAACATCCCAGTATTCATACCTAAATCCTTTCATAAACAACTGGACTCAATTATCAATCCTTTCATCTGGGATTATAAAACACACAGGATAGGTAAAAAACACCACTGTAAATCCAAGATGGAAGGAGGATTGTCTCTCCCAAATTTTATATTTTATTACTGGGCCGCTAACCTCCGCATTGTTACGTTTCTGTTGGATGACGTACTCCCGGCATCCAGCTGGCTTAGTATGGAGCGTGAGGAGTGTCACCCCTTCTCTATTGGCGCTGTGATTTTGTCGCCTGTCAATCTGGAGATGTCACTTTATTGTAACAATCCTATAATACATAGCACAGTCCGAATCTGGAAGCAAATTAAAGTCCACTTTGAGCTCAGACCAATGTCATTCATGCTCCCTGTCACCAGGAATCCCTCCTTTGCCCCTTCTAACCTTGATAACACCTTTGTGCGATGGGGAGAGTTGGGGATAAGTACCATAGGGGATTTATACATAGAAGGGACCTTTGCTTCCTTTGAGCTGCTGAGGAAAACTTATAATCTTCCCAGAAGTAATTTTTTCAGATACCTACAAATTAGAGACTACGTTAGAAAACACCTCCCAACATTTGGGAATGCTAAACCTTCCATGTTTGACGGATGCATAAAAATATGCCCCACCTCAGATAAACTGATATCGCGTCTATATGATGCTTTTCAATCTGTTAGCACACCTTCTACTGATGCCATCAAGGCAAAATGGGAGGAAGAACTAGGGACTGACTCAGTGGCAGACTGGGAAGAGAGCTTGGAGTATATCCACACATGCTCCATTAATTCCAGACATCGTCTCATACAATTCAAGCTATTACACAGATTACACTATTCCAAAACTAAACTGCATAGGATATTTCCTGACACATCCCCTACATGTGATAAATGTCAGGCTACGCAGGGTACACTACTCCACTGCTTTGCCCTATGCTCTAGCTTACATGGTTATTGGTGTGGAATTTTTAGGATCCTCTCTGAAGTTTTGGAGACTTCAATAGATCCAGACCCACTTCTGATAATCCTGGGAGTATCTGAGTCCCTAAACGGATTAACCAACCCCCAAAAACAACTAATCTCGTATGGTCTCATCTCGGCAAAAAAACTAATCTTGTTGTTTTGGAAAAGGAGGGAAGCGCCCTCTACCAAATTATGGCTCAGTGAATTGGCAAACACCGTACACTTAGAAAGAATTAGATATATTCTGAACAATAAATTATCAACATTTGATCAAATCTGGCAGCCTTTCCTCTCCTACTTGGACGAGTCGGCACTGTGAATTTGTACTTATTAACACACTCTCAATTGTAATATTTTAATCTACCTTTGGGCAACGTGTGCTGGCCCTACCACCCGAGCAGTTGGGAAGGGGGGGAGGGACACCTCTTCCCTCTTTCTTTCTACTTGTCCTTGTTTTGTATGTCGTGTTTTGTATTATTTGTTCTGCACCCAGAACTCTGGGTCTTGTTGTTCCTGTATGCTCTTTAATGTTTAGATAAGAATTGTATACCTGTTATGTATACCTATACACCATTCTTGTGTGTGTTTAATAAAAATATTTGAAACAGAAAAGTGGCACAATTAGTATCCGCTACTAATTAGTATCAGACAATGCATGCAATATCATATAGTCCAGGGTTTTTCCATCCTGGTTCTGGAAATCCACAGGGTGTGCAGGCTTTTGTCCTAGACTAACATTAACACACCTGATTTGGCTAATCGTCAAGTCCTAAAACTGTTTACTTATAGAGAAATAACTGGTACCCTATCCCCCCCTGCTCCTTCTCTCTCTCTCTTTCCTCTCTTCCCTCTAGGTGTTTCAATGAGGAGAGTTGTCTTACGCTCAGGCAGTTGGAGGGCTACCTGGTGGTCCTTCAGCCAGATGCCCCTCAGATCTCCCTGTCTGGGGTCGGCCCCCACCTGGCCCGCCCCGCGCCTGAATTTGAGGGCCCCCGTGGTGTACCCCTCTTCCCAGAGCTGAGGATCGTGTGCTCCCTGTCTCATGCTGTTAACACAGCCGCTCAGGGCATGGAAGGAGGAGGTGAGCCAGTAAACAGCCCTTCCATGAATACTACAATGCGGGGGTAGAGACTAGTGCATTCCAATCACATCAATCTAATAAATTTGAGAGCATTTTGCCATCATTTCTACTGTACATGGATTGATGCTTCTAAAAATAATTATGGGAGCACGACTAATTTACATATGGACCATTGTCTATTCGGAACACATTATATCATCAATCAAACTGCGCATATTTTACTTAGATTCTACACCTGATCTCAGCCTGTTTTCAAAAGTCATACAGGGCTGAAGACTGGATCTCAAACTTACAAATCACTTATTTTTCTTACACTTGCCTCTATTTCCACTTACTAGCAGTGCCACTTAATTATATGTCTGCTGACAAATAATGTGAGGTAATATCTGTCTTTCTTCCAAATCTGATTTGAATTGGGGTGCATGTTTCCTACCCCTGTGAAAGTATGTTCCCAGTCATATAGTTGGGTTGGTTGTTTAGCAACAAAACCGATGCATGCGCAACTATGGGGAAAAACAGACTGGGTTGACTTAGAGCGGGGCGCCGGGTAGCCTAGTGGTTAGTGTTCGGCCAGTAACTGAAAGGTTGCTAGATCAAATCCCCGAGCTGCCAAGGTAAAAATCTGTTGTTCTGCCCCTGAACAAGGCTGTTAAACCACTGTTCCTAGGCCTTCATTATATATAAGAATTTACTCTTAACTGACTTGCCTCGTAAAAATTTATTTTTTTAAATAGTTGACAACATGTAAACTATATTCAGTCTCCAATGTTTATTGAATACATAAATACATTTGCCCAATGAGCACTTGTTGTCTCTCAAATACATCGTTACAGTTGTTGGTTAGCTCGCGAGCTAATTTTAGCCATTGACATGAAATCAGTCAAAACACCTCAGAATTAGCTGAAACGGGTCACTTACAATTCCCCACAAGGCAGTTTCTTTTCATTGTTATCTGGCCAGCTATCTGGCCATCCAGAATCACAACAACTCACGGACTTCAGCTCCATTTCAAGTGCGCACATCCTGAGCTAATCCATCTATACATATATTCATCACTGACCCAGCCCCCCTCCACCCATCAACTTCCCCCAATGATTGTGTGCCTGAATACTAACTAGGACCACACAGACCCTGTACTATTATTAGAAGTGCTTTGTGCATGTGAGAATCATATGTATGTGTGCAATGGCTGTATATTGGAGAGGAAGCACACATCTGTGTGTGTCATCCGTTATGAGGATGATGATGGTTATGTATAAAAGCCTCTTCCTGCATGGGGTCTGTTCAGGTCAGGACATGGTTGATAAAGCTGTGTAGCAACAGAGAACATAGTCTCTGCCAATGCTTTATCTGTGGCTCACTACCTAATCTATTATGTACTTTATTCTGTCTCTCCAAAATGGGATAGTCCTGTTTTATCCACTTAATCCACCCGGCCTTAACCCCTCCCCCGTTCCACGTGTTCTCTCGTCTTTATCTGTAGTTTTATAAGATTGGGTAATCAGTCATTAAAGTGCCGTTTTTTGTGTTTTTTTTCTCCTTTTAACTGTCTGCTTTCTCTCTCTCTCCCTTCCTTTTTTTCTGCTTTGCATTCTGCCTTTCCCCTATTTCCACATTTTGCCCTCCCTCTCTTGCCTCATTCTCTCCTCCATTCATCTCGCTCCCCCCATGACCCCCAGCTCTGATGTCAGACGCCGTGGCCCACACTCTGGACGGCTGTGAGGTCCAGCCCCTGGGGGAGGAGCTAAACCCAGAGAGGGAGGAGCTCCTGGTGGACATGGATGCCCTGAGAGAGAGGGGTCTGGAGATAATCAACACCACTGCTTACATCGCCATCACAGGTACCGCTCATTTCCCCTATTCGGTTTTAATTTAAAGACCCACTTCAGCTATGTTTAAACTGTTTTCATTGAAAAACGATATTCCAAGTAGAAATACTTAAGGGTAAAAAAAAAATGTTTTGAGCAACAACAACAAAAATGTAGGCACAGTTGCAAAATTCAAGGAGTTGGTCGATTGGGTGCACTCTGATGTCATCAGCCTCCCCACTTGCTTGCGTGAACTACATAGGAGCAATAGAGGACAAAAAATTAGGGGCTCATCCCCCCACTTGTGCCATGTGATGAGGAACCCTGCACCAGCTACTGAAATGCACCTTTTGATAAATTCCATGCTAGTGAGGCTGGAGTGGGTCTTTATTTCCAAAGTAAAACGAAGAAAAGTTTTGGAAAACTTCACCAGGGGGATAGTCTGTGTGCTGAAGCACTTCATTTACTGCCCACAGTGATATTCAGCATGGCGCAATTAGTTGGGATTTTGAAATTACACATAAGGCTATGTTGCATATTGCGTCTCACCTCTGTATCACGTTCACAAACTGTAGCATTATCTTTTCATCTTACTGTTTCCTCAGTGTTGAACTGCCCCTAAACTTCCTACTCTCTACCTCTCATCATCTCTCTCTCTGTCAGGAGCTGAGTCCATCTCCGTGTATGAGGATGTCCTTCGGTCCGTCCGTTACCGGCTGGCTAAAGGCTCGGCCCGCTTTGAGAGGCGGTTCCGTCTGTCCTGCTCCGAGATGAATGGCAGATACACCAGCAACGAGCTCACCCTGGAGGTAACTAGTCTAACTGACCATATAGGCTGTAATTAACCCAAAATGGGTTAGCAAATAAGCTTCAAAGGGGGTGTACAATACTAGGGCACTAGCTAAGTGGTTTTAACCTAGCATTTGGGTAGAGCGATAGCACAGCATTAGTTCAGTTAGTAAGAGGTTCTGTGACAAGGCTTATTTTTCTTATTTTTTTTCTCTCTTTCACTCACTCTCTCTGTCTGTCCTTCCATATATTCATTCATCCTTGCTCTCAGGTGAACTTCCTGCACTCCCTGGACAGTCTGTACCACCCGTCTCACCTCCTGGCCTCTCAGCAGCAGTTTCTTCACCCATCTCACCACTCTGGGGAGCTAAGTGGACACACCCTGCCTAACCCCCACCGCAACTCAGGTTTATACACACTTCATTTACCTCAGTATTAATGTTGACCTTTTTCGCTTGATTTACCTTTTACAGGAGAACTGTGGTCTATATTCCTGAGTACATCAATTTTGATCCATGTTAAATCCAGACACATAAAAACAGAAGGATGAAGGTATACCATCCCCTTTTATTTCTATTGGGAAATCCCCTATCCATTCTCAAAATAGAGATTCAAAATACCAAAATTCACAGGTTCATTTTCACCACAAGATGTCAGTGTCACTGACATTAATGACAGATGGTGGCTGAAAGATTCATATAAAACTCTTAATTTCCTCTGACAGTGGTGCCAGGAGCGGCCACAGTCATCATCATGGTGTGCGTGGGCTTCCTGGTTGTCATGGTGATCCTGGGAGTGTTTCGAATCCGCTCCATCCACCGCCGTGGCGAGGGCACCGGGGGAGGGTCTAAGGAGGATAGCGGCCAATGGGACGACTCTGCCCTCACCATCATCGTCAACCCCATGGAGGTAACGACCTAACTGTGTTTTTGTGGAATAGAATAGATTTGTATTTATTTATTTCAGTGTGGAAGTTTTGAGTTTGGTTTAAGAGGAGAGACGATTTATTTGAATGATTATTTTATAATTTATTTATCTCTCAGTCCTATGAGTCTCGTATGGGCATCTCAGCTGACACCGAAGGTGAGGGGGAGGAGGACGAGGAAGTGGTGGAGTCACCCGATGACGCCAACGACGACCAGCGAATCATCATCAAGAAAGAGGGCAGAGACGGCAACCCCCGTCGCTACTAAGCCAATTGTCTCTCTCTCTCTGGAAGCACTCATTTCCATGGAAACCACAAAACGGCTCGCCACTCACCTCAAAGCGTTTAAATATCGAAAATTGCTGACACCTCTAGTCTATGGAATGTAAAAGTACAATAACGCACACTGTATTTCCGCAACACCACAGCACCATTAGTGGTCTATAGCCAATAACAGGGCATTGAATCTTTCACCACGTAAATGTTCTACGGCACAATATATACAGTATACTCTAACCGCCTGACCAAAACAACCAACAAAAATTGTATGTGGTGCACTAATTCCTAACTCACAGGGAATTGACATTGTCCTGGAAGTCTGTGTGAGACAGGCTGGACCGAGGCTACATAACTTAGATGTGAAGTTAGGATTGTATATGTTTTACTATCTCTATATCACACTTCAGACACCTTTGCCCACCACACAAAATGAATATTGAAGCAATCGATTCACACAAAGCCTTGTGTAGGCTCTTCACATATAGACACAAACCCTGATCCTGACGCTATCCCACACACCTCTAGATTTAATCTAGTTGACTTTTTGCTGCACAATCTCTCTCTCTGGCTCTTTCTCTCTCTATACATTCCTCAACTTCCAAAAACATGCCCCCCCCCCCCCCTCCCAGATCTGACTCCAGCTCAGTTCCACATTCATAGTAACCTTAATATAGAAATACATACAATTATAGGGTTCTAGCTGATTTTTACACACTATGTACGATGTGCTTCACAATACTGTATGTGATGTGCTAAATTAGATCAAATAAATTGTCCACGCAAAAGCGTACATTTTCAGAATATTCCTTTTGTCAGGGTAGACTTTTAAATGGTAAATCGTATTGCTTGGTAGAACCCTTTCATTGTAAGGTTTTGCAAGACAACCAAACAGGCTGATGATAAGGGCATAGACCCAGTGACTCAACTGAGCGACCCCCCCCCCCCATCCCCCGTCCCACGCACACACACACACCATTGCACACTCACCACCTACCGCTCTCGTAACAATCTCACGACAAAGACACACCCACGCCACAACACCTGCTGTATCCAGAATGTCAGCTCAGCTTGGGCAGTTTTGATTGTATTACATTTTCTGTACATACAATTATTGTTATTATTATTATTATTGCAGTCAACGCTTGCTCTCTGTCTGTACTCTTAAAGAGGGAGCTGCATTTACATATTATTTATTATCAATTACACTGTTTTATCATTTGACCAGCTGTTGTATATTTTTAAGGTTACACCATCAGAATACGGAGTACTAATAATAATAATAATAATAGTAGTAGTAGTAATAAGGATGATGATTCCTGACTTGATGAGTGTATTCATTCGTGTGTTGAATTGTTGTAATTTAAAATCGTGTTCATATCTGAATCACAGTAAATGGAGGGAACTTTGGTAAATAGCTACTCTGTCACCTCTCTCTCTCATTCCTTCCTTCTTTCACACCTTAGAATATTCTCAAATCGTTCTCTCTTCCCCAGCTCCACTTTCCCTCTTGTCTTTTTGTTTTCGTGCCAGTCCCCACCATCTCTTTGGTCCACCTCCCTCCATCCCTCCCTCACTTCCCCCCTCTGTGTTTATTGCTGTCTGTCTGTGTGTCAATGTGCAGTGATAAACCTGTCAGTAAATAAAGCCTGTTGTTTTTCAGTGTAATATTATGGAAAACAAATTGCATTAATTACTTATATTACTACTATTGGGACATTAACTTTAATTATTGATACAATGACAACATGGATTATGAAGATTATTGTTATTGATAACTGTCTGAAAACATTTAAAAGTTCATAATAAAACACTCTGATGAGGTCTAAATGCTGCCTGTTTTTTAAGTAAATAATCCATTTGAAAATATTTCACAGTCACTACCATCTTCTGAGTACTTTTTGGATGGTTTGAGAGAATACATAAATTCCTTGGTAAAAGCCTACATATATCTGGAATAACCAGTTTGAGACGGAAAATGACGTAGCCACAAAGCAGGACAAATTAGTTGGACTTTGCAATTCATTCATATATTGCACAATAATATACCCAAACCTTGCTTTCCCTTGCGTACTTCGCCCACTGTCAATCAAGGTCAATTTTACGCCCCTTTCGTTAAATTGTTTCACCAATGTAGCCAGAGATTGCACCTTAATCGAACAGTATGAGAATTGTATAATATTCCTTGGCATAAATGGCAACATCGATCTGCAGCGTTTACACACGCACAAACTCGTTCTGCGCACATTCCGTATTGTCTGTCAGTCAACGGCTACGTCGACGCTGTTCGAGAATACGCCTTGCAGGATTAGCTGTGCGTCTGTGGAGATTTTTGTGGGTCATGGGGGAAAGAGCAGGAGGTAAATAAAGAGACACGCGCTAATAAACACGGGTAAAGATTTACTTTCACACTCAGTAGCTTTGCTGGTGTCTTAATGTGCCAGCTATTTATTATTTTCAAAGTAGACAGTTAGGAGAAGAGGATAGTAGGAAGGTCTACAGTCAGCAGTAGGTTGTGGTGAGTAGAACATTATGCTCTTAGTCGAATAATGGTCTGTCATATTTTTGTAGCTAACTGTTAACTTGCTAGCATTTGGTCATCAACATGCATTGTAGCAAACCGGTAGCTAGCCACGCAACTAGATAGCGTTCAATGTTTTACTGAATGTATTTTGCAAGCTCAACGCTCTCTAACTAACCATAATTAGCTAGCTACACCCACTAAACGCTAAATACGTTAGCTAACTAACTAGCTAGCTAGCTAGCTGGCATACAGTACATATATTGTGTAAAGTCACTGTTTATCGTTACAGTGCTAGTTGGGAGGACATTAATTTATGTAATGCGACCTTATACATCGAAAATTGGCTAAGACATGCCTCCCTCTTAACTTTTGTGCATGGACTATTGCCATGGTGTAGTGGGATGTGTGCGGTATAGTACCTAGTTAGTATAGTAGATAGTATCTATAGTACCTACTGCTATCTGATGGCAATGGTTCGCTTTATGGTGCTCTTTGAATTCTCAGCTGGTGGTTTTCGGGTAAAAGCATAGAAATGCTAACCTTATGTTTCAACATGACAAAGCATCATGCCTTCATCATAACATTTTCATGCACACAGTCTCAACTTGAGAAGCCAACTTATATTTTGCTGTAGAGCCAATATAGCTACAGCATGCTGTCATACAGTGCCATGTTTGACACAACAATGAATACCTACTAACTGAATTAAACCCCTGCACACTCACTCATTTTGGGACCATACATATTCATTAAGATGGTCTCTTCTATCCACAGTATTTTTGTGTGTGTGTGACAGTGTTTATTAATATCTGTCTATAATCCTCTTACCAAGGCCCTAATCGTACAGCATCTGTTTGGGTCAGTGGAAAGAAATCCTTAAATCTAAACCCTAGTGTAGCTACTAGACCACCTGTGGACAGGGTACAGCCTTGTCTCCCCTTATTTTTTTGTGGCAAGGTTACCTGCAGTTGTGTGTGTCTGGTTCTGTTCATTCTTGAATTGTAGTAAAATGGTGGAATGGGAAAGGGCTTAACTTCTCAGCTCCAGGACTGACTGCATTATAGAAATGGTCATAATTGTGTTTGTCTGAGAGGTTTAGTGAAGTTGAGTAGGCCACTATCTATGTACATCTGTTGTTGGCCTAGATAGTAGGTCTGCTATGTGAACAGCAGGTTCGTCTCTCTCTCTCCGACATTTGATTGCAGTTACACACTGTTGTGGGGGAGAGGACTGTGGATCGGGGAATATTACTACAGCTTTGCAGTAGAGGGAGTTGCATTGACTGTTGGTTGTCACCCTTGAATGTTTTCTGTCACTTAAAGGGCCAGGTGTGTATTTAAAGAGTGAGTTAGACTGAAAAGCCAGTTGGAAGAGTGAAAGTGAAGCTCAAGGCTATTTTCACTCAGTCCTGTTGTGGAGCCATTCTTTGACTTCTTGCTTCTTTTTTGGTATCCTTGGAGGGCCTCAGTCGTGTGTGTGTGTGTGTTAAAATCCAACAGATAGAGCATGTTAGATTAGGAGAGGACCATGAGTCATTGGGCACCCGGGATGAGATTTCAATTTGGCCTGGCTAGCCCTTTCATTCTCAAATAGACCTCCATATATCTCAAACAGCTCTCTCCTGTTGCTTTGATTGATGTGAAAGGTTGAAAAGAGTGATGACGCATGTCCAAACACCACACAGGAGCTGGAGAAAAGGATAGCCTAGCTGTAGTAGGAAAGTAAAGGACTGCCCAACAGTGAGCGGACATTCACATTTTTCTTATGTTTTTCTTGATACCGGTACGCCCTCTTTGTATTCAAATGGTTTATCATTTACATTACATTTAAGTCATTTAGCAGACGCTCTTATCCAGAGCGACTTACAAATGGGTGCATTCACCTTATGACATCCAGTGGAACAGTCACTTTACAATAGTGCATCTAAATCTTAAAGGGAGGGGGGGGGTGAGAGGGATTACTTATCCTATCCTAGGTATTCCTTAAAGAGGTGGGGTTTCAGGTGTCTCCGGGAGGTGGTGATTGACTCCGCTGTCCTGGCGCCATGAGGGAGTTTGTTCCACCATTGGGGGGCCAGAGCAGCGAACAGTTTTGACTAGGCTGAGTGGGAGCTGTACTTCCTCAGTGGTAGGGAGGCGAGCAGGCCAGAGGTGGATGAACGCAGTGCCCTTGTTTGGGTGTAGGGCCTGATCAGAGCCTGGAGGTACTTAGGTGCCGTTCCCCTCACAGCTCCGTAGGCAAGCACCATGGTCTTGTAGCGGATGCGAGCTTCAACTGGAAGCCAGTGGAGAGAGCGGAGGAGCGGGGTGACGTGAGAGAACTTGGGAAGGTTGAACACCAGACGGGCTGCGGCGTTCTGGATGAGTTGTAGGGGTTTAATGGCACAGGCAGGGAGCCCAGCCAACAGCGAGTTGCAGTAATCCAGACGGGAGATGACAAGTGCCTGGATTAGGACCTGCGCCGCTTCCTGTGTGAGGCAGGGTCGGACTCTGCGGATGTTGTAGAGCATGAACCTACAGGAACGGGCCACCGCCTTGATGTTAGTTGAGAACGACAGGGTGTTGTCCAGGATCACGCCATCGTATCTGAGACCAACAGGTGTATATCTATATTCCCTGTCATGTGAAATCCATAGATTAGGGCTTAATTTATTTATTTAAATTGACCGATTTCCTTATATTAACTGTAAATCAATGCAATTGTTGCAATTATATTTTTGTTCAGTATAGATCAAGAGCATTCTACTACCTTATCAATGGACTTGAGAGTGTCTACATTGTCCACCATAGGTGTATTAAATAGGTTTGACAATACAAGCACAACGATGCTAGTTGGGCAAAATTCTATATGCCGATCGATTAGACCGGATTTGATTCATATAGTGGAATACCATACAGGCTAGTTATGTCAAATGACTGACACAAGTCCATTGCTGGTCTTGATAGGTGCAGAGCAGACTTACTCCCTAGCTGTCTTGCATGGGACCATGAATAGTGTTAGTGCCGGTCTATCTCTGCTTAATAGCTCACATGTTTTGTCTTGTTAGGCACCTCAACAAATGCAGAAAGAGTCTGGCATCCACGCAGGATCCTGAATGTGATATTATCAAACTGAGTAAATTAGATGTAAAATGTTTGGAATGTTCAAATAATTCCATCCATCATTTAAGGGATAAGTCGATGTTTTGTAACTTTTTCCTCTCTTCAGTTATAAGGTGATCTGATTGGATACGCCGCTGCCCGCTGTTGCCATGGCGATGCGGGAGCTGGTGGAGGGGGAGTGTGGGGGAGCCAATCCTCTCATGAAGCTGACGGGTCATATGACCCAGGAGGGAGGAGCTTGGAGGCACAGGTCAACGCCCACTGTGAGTAGTCACCTATAGAAATTAGAATAAAGAATGTATGGAATATGTACCGTAATCCATTTTTTATGTTTTGTATATTATTTGTTTGTTATTGACCATGTTGCATTGAGAGTTATTTTTCCTGGTCAATGGTGGGGCCCATCCAGGGCTCTAAATGTATCATTTTCATTGGTAACACTGGTGCTCCAATTTATTTATTTATTTTTAAGTTATGAGCACGACATGAAATTTGAGCATCAGAACTGAGATTTCTTTTTAAATGATTGAGATCCAGCCTATATGAATTCTATCTACTTTAAGCACATGTTATGCCCTATAAATTAATATGTAACACTGTAAAGACATTTATTATAAAAGTTCAAATGAAATTACTAAGTCATTTGTGGAATATTAGGTTTCTACATTGTGTAAAAGCACTATTTTCCTATTGAGATGCATTACATTTAAAATTGTACACTGTCTCTATAAAAATATCAGGTTTGTGATTTCTATGATCTTTGATCTCCTGAAGAACCTATGCATTTTCCTTTCTTTCTGTGCCCCCAAATGTTTGGCTATACTGGTAAAGTTAACAGTTTATTAGCTAGCTAGCCAACGAGGTAACAAAGTGTAAACAAATGGTTAACGACATGCGAGTAGTTTTAGAATGGCACCCGACATGGTTTCTGAATGTAAAATGTGGTCCCGGCGATTCGCTATAGGAAGATAAAAATGTTGCGCCTGTAATCTGGGTCAGATCTTTTGACTTGGTCAAGCCGTTTCAGCTGTAGTAGTGGAGCAACCATGACCGTGACAACTTAGACAAGATACTGCAACTTAGTTGTACTATAGCTTTCACAAATATATCTCACAGTATCACTTTCATCCCTCTTCTTCTCCTAGATTCCCCCTACACCCATTGAAATAGCAACAGAAGAAGAGGTCAGTCTCATATTACCTTCCCAGTCCTCTTGATTCGAACTGTTGTGCTCTGTCTTCATATTCCGAAAAAAGGAATATGAAAGCACGTTTCATTCATGAGGTTTGTTAATTGTTATTGAATAGGCTAGCGTTTGATGACCTCTTCTGCGTGTGTGTGTGTCCCAGTTGGTGAATGAGTTCATGCAGCAGGCGCCTCCACGGCCCCCTCACAGCTTCGACATGGGCCAGTTACTGGAGGAAATGCAGCAGATTGATCAGCAGAGCTACAGACAGGCTCCACAGAGAGGTACACACACAGCAGTAATAGTATACCCTATTATACTCTCCAACGCAGCAGAAGCAACACTATTAAAGATTTGCGGTGTGCCTGTCCAGCTGCCTGGCAGCACTTCCATATTGTTACCCCACAGGTTTTGGAACATATGTTGACACTTCAAGACACCTTTTTATTATGTTTTCCTGTCCCTTCCATCCAAGTACTTACACTGAAAAACACACTTTATTTTACCAACGTGTGAAGAAAACAACACCCGTTCCCTCCTGTCCTGTCCGTAGCTCCGGGTGTGGCTGCGTTGGCCCTGTCTGGTGATTGGACGTCTGAGTTTCTGTCGGGAGCAGATGCCGCTGCCGCCGCCTCATCGGGGCAGGCGGGACTTGGAGACCCGGCCGACGCTGATTGGACCAGAGAGTTTATCACCGATGGCACAGGTACATTGTTTTGGAATGTCAATGGTAGGCACAATTACCAACCATTTGTTTGAATGTACTTTGTGGCCACAACTTCTAACATGTAGAGAAATAATCTGTGTCTTACTCTCTTTCCCTTTCTCCCCTCTTTCTCTTCTCTCTTTCTCAGATCCCGGGCGTTGGGCAGAGGAGTATCTGGAGCAGTCAGAGGAGAAGCTATGGCTCGGAGACCTGGGAGAGAGGGAGCAAGACTGGTAATAATGGAGAGATGGAGAAAAAGAGGAGAGCAAGGGGCACGTAGATAGATACAGCGACATTCGGAGAAACTTTAAGAATGTTCCAGAGAAGATGGTGCCATTGTGATGTTGAGTCGCTAAGTGTGTCTTAAAATCCTTGACGTCATCCTCTCAGAACTCTGTTGCATTCACTTTATAAGGGCTTTGGCCGTAACATAGCACTGTGCTAGTGAATTGAAGTCATTGCACAACTCTTAAGTCAAGAAAGACAATTAAAGCCAGTAAATCCCGCACACAGGCTTTTAGTGTGTGTATGTAATGCGTTGACTCCGTAAGTAGCAGTCATTTAATTAGGTATTCAAGTCTTTTGATTCCATCCTAATTGGATATGTATTGTGAAAAGAGACAATGCATTTCAATTCCAATATATTTACAAGGATACAGTGTGATTATGTAAAATGTACATGGTCTCTCTAACCCACTTGTTCTTTAAAATAAGCACTGTTTGATACTCAGTTAGCTGTTTAAATTAACCCTTTGATGTTAATGTTTGTACATCCAATAGGACGAAAGAGTACCTACCAGGAGACGAACTGAAGCAAACAGCCAATGAGCTGGTCGCAAAGGTCAATGACCCCAAGTTACAGAACACTGAGGTGTGTGTGTGTGTGTGTGTGTGTGTGTGTGTGTGTGTGTGTTATTTCTGTGTCGTGTGTGTTTCATACTTTTTTCTACATATCTATCCCCATACCCTTTCCCCATTCTTTGCCCATAGAAGTAATGTAGCTTTGCAATAACAGGATAATTGTAGTTGTAGCCGTTTCTTTTGAATTGTTCAGTGAGAGACGCTTCTTTGTAGTCAATTAGACATCAAAATGTTTCATGGGAAAGCATTTTGCTGTGATGGACCGTAGTAGCATAGTGACTCTTTACAACCTGGTCTTCAGAACTGTTTGTGTGGTATCCAAGTCCTCTGTCATTATTTGTGATTTGGTTAAAGCACAAACTGATTTCATGACCAATCTAGGTCCATAAGCCATAATGGATATTGTGTCATTGTTATGTTGTTGTTGTGTTGCACTGTAGTTCCTGCGGTTCATTAGGCAGATTGGCGAGGGCAGTGTCACAGTGGAGGACAGAGCAGGCAAACAGCACACAGATAGAGCTCAGGCCAAGGAGGCTCAGAACTGGGCCTCCAACCTCAACCAGGTAGGACCCAACTTCCATTGAAGACACAAGGGGAAGGGTGCAACTGTCAACCTACAGGGAGCCATCTTGGCTCAAGCGTCCTCATTTTGTGCCTCATGACCCCCCACATCCCAGTATTTGGTGCAGACCCCTGCAATTGTTACTAACTACATAACCAAGTGATGGCCATGAACTTTTCTGTATGTGAGCCTTGCACGAGGCTGTACAATGTATAATTTGGAAATGGTATGTGTAGAAATAATTTATTGTGGAAAAGAGAGCATTGTCCTTTCAATACATGTGATTTCTATCAGCCAACTTCTGCCAATGAAAATCATCATAGCTGTTCCCGTCTTGAATCAGACTTCCAGTTCCCCTTATCAGGTGAAGTCGTATGTTTTTAACAGGGTTGTGGGAAATTATTTTTCAATTCCGGTAGGGGATTGAAAAATAATATAATAGGCATTTTTGTATTGTTTTCATTATGAGTTGAATTCCAAGTCATTTCCTGAATTAGATCCCAGCCCTGGTGTATGTAGTCATAGGAGTTCTCATGGTTGCTCTTTTTAACTGTGACATCTATTTTTTTTCCCCCTTCGACCCTGCCGTGAACTCTTGGCTTCCCCTCCTTCGATTAACAATCCCCATTCTTCATTTGTACCAAATTAAAACTCCGTCCTCACCTCTCCCAAAACAAAAACCCAATGCTTCACACCTGCGACAAAACAATCACGCCTCCCCCCGTTCTCCGCTCCCTGGTTGCCATAGTTCCTGGAGGAGACTGGGGGAGGGACTTTACCCTCGACAACCCAAGAGTGGGATAAGAAGATTGCCAAAGCTAAGGCTAAACAGGCACATCAATGGGCTTCTGTCGTCAAGCAGGTAGGACCCCTGACGCAATGGCAACACTGCCCAGTGGCTCCGCAACCGGCTTTCTGTCAAGAAAGTTGTGCTGATTTATATTTTTCATCTGCCTTTTTTTGCGGCAGTTGGATGGCTGTTTTTAGTGGCAGAAGGTTGTGCCCACTGTAGTTTGTCCCGTAGTTTCTTAGCACTTTGTAAACCCAAGGAAGATGCATGGTTTTTGCTGATTAAACTTGCATTTAGATTATAGCGACTACTTTTAGAGAAGTAGTAAAAATGACCTGCACTGAAGGTATGTAAATTGTAGGGGAGAAAGGGAATGGGTGTGGTTCTCTGATGTTTTACTTCTTCCCATTCCTTTACCTTGTCTTCCACTCATCCTTCTTCCCCATCTTTTTCTGCTTCTCCTTTACTGTCACAACCTCAAAGTCCCACTTTAAGTGTTGTTATCGAGTTATGGACAACTTGGTGTCCACATCTGCCATTGCTACCTCTTCCTTCCTGTTCAGGTCTCAGTGGAGTCAGCAGAATCATGGGTAGATGAGTTTGCCACTGCAGGTCCAGATTTCCAGCAAGCTAAAGCTGCTGTGGAGGTAAGAGAGATGCAGAACAATACAATAGGAAAGATAACATAATAATAATTATCATAAACATCTTTTTAAACATCTTCCAAATTGTATTTATCAAGAATAATTCCAGCCTATGCCCAAATCAATTCATTATGCCCTAATCTTCACATGGCTGTGCAAGGGTGCAGCCATGGGTAGGCCTGGGAGGGCATAGGCCCACTCACTTAGGGAGCCAGACCCACCCGCTGGGGAGCCAGGCGCAGCCAATCGGAACGAGTTTTTCCCAACAAAAGGGCTTCTATTACAAACAGAAATAGTCCTCATCACTCCCTCAGACGATCCCGCAGGGGAAGAAGTCGGATGTGGAGGTCCTAGGCTGGCGTGGTTACACGTGGTCTGCGGTTGTGAGGCCGGTTGGGCGCACTGCCAAATTCTCTAAAGGGGTGTTGGAGAAGGCTTATGGTAGAGAAATGAACATTCAATTATCTGGCAACAGCTCTGGTGGACATTCCTGCAGTCAGCATGCCAATTGCACGCTCCCTCAACTTGAGACATCTGTCGTGTTGTGTGACAACTGCACATTTTAGAGTGGCCTTTTATTGTCCCCAGCACAAGGTGCACCTGTGTAATGATCGTGCTGTTTAATCAGCTTCTTGATAAGCCACACCTCTCAGGGGGATGGATTATCTTGGCAAAGGAGGGAGACGTACTCACTAACAGAGATGTAAACACATTTTTGCACAACATTTGAAAGAAATAAGCTTTGTGCGTATGGAAAGGTTCTGGGATCTTTTATTTCAGCTCATGAAACATGGGACCAACACTACCTGTTTCGTTTATATTTATGTTCAGTATGTATTAATCTCTTTACATATACTATATTGCAGTAATAATGCCATTGCACATTTTCACTTCACACATCAGGTAATTACATTGGCTTAAAGTACACTGTATATAGAACCTTTATCAAAGTTCACATTGACCCTTGGGCATCCCATAAAAATAGTGATTTGGACCAATGTTAATGTTAAGGGGTTTCCCACAGCAACTGATATGATGGAGATGCCCAGCACCTCCATTTGTCCTCTGACTTTGACACTGTAACTGTTCCTCTGTATCAGAGTGACTTGGACTTCTGGGAGAAGCTGCAGCAGGAGTGGGAGGAGATGGCCAAGAGAGATGCAGAAAGTCACCCCTGGCTCTCCGATTTTGACCAGATGCTCAGTAACTCCTACGACAAGGTACTTGACATAGCTTCCTATCCACCTGTGGAAGAGGTGTTGGAGGGCCAGTAGGAGGCACTCTTTACTCTGGTCAAAAAAAAAATATGGCACTTATCGTAAGAGTAGGGGTGTTAACCCCGGTGTCCATGGCCGCCTAATCATCCGCAGCTTCCAACTGGCTCATGCATCCCACCTCCTCTCCCCTCTAACTCTTCCCCAGGTTGTTGCTGTAATCGAGAAAGTGTTCTCAGTCAACTTACCTGGTTAAAATAAGGGTTAGTTTTTAGTTGAGGATAAGTTTTGCCTTTCAGATCACAATTAATAAGTTCAGCATTTCTACCTGTCCAGGCTAAAAAAAAAATCTGCCTTGTCTTGTCTGCTAAATTGCTGTTCATGACTTAAACTCGCTCTCTTTCTTTCCCTCCCTCGCTCTCGCACACCCTCCAGGGGTACCAGTTTGAGGAGGACAACCCGTACATGTCCCACCAGGACCCCCTTGCTGAGGGGGTGAGGAGGATGGAGGCAGGGGACATCCCTGGGGCCGTGCGCCTGTTTGAGAGTGCCGTACAGAGAGAACCAGACAACCAGCTGGTGAGACACTCATTAATTTCTAATTAATAACTCCAATATAATATTATCTCAAGGTGAAATTATTTCTGGCTAACAAGCGCTGGCGACTAAGGGGGTTCTTTCCTACTCTGCTAGCATTAGGTGGGTGAAGAGGTAAAGAGAACTAAGCACTCTCTCTTTTTTTCCCCGCTTCTTTTTTTTTAGGCATGGCAATATCTGGGAACCTGTCAGGCAGAGAACGAACAAGAGTTTGCAGCCATCAGTGCCCTCCGCAGGTAAAGAGATGGAATAGCAGCCTCACTGACTGGAGAGAAGTCCCTAGTGTGTCCCAAGTGGCACCCTATTCCCTATATAAGGCACCCATAGGGCTCTGGACAAAAGGAGTGCACCATATAGAGCAGGGTTGTCAAACTTATTTTCATCTGGGGGCTGCATTCTGTCTTCAACAAGGTCCAGAGGGCCACACTGAAAATGTGTTATTTCCTTGCTGTCAAAATGTGCAAAAAACATTTCCTCTGTTCATTGTTTTTTAAACTTTTTTTTTTGCTACCTGATTTTAGCTTTTGTTTCGGTGATTGTTAGCAAGCTGGCCAGAGGTGAGAAAATTGTATAAATGTAGGTCCATTATATACTGAGCAACAATTTAAACAGTTTCTTTACTGAGTTACAGTTCATATAAGGAAATCAGTCATTTGAAATAAATTCATTAGGCCCTAATCTATGTATTTCACATGACTGGGCAGGGGTGCAGCCATTGGTGGGCCTGGGAGGGCGTAGGCCCACCCACTTGGGAGCCAGGCCCTGCCAATAAGGAGTTTTTTTCCTATAAAAGGGCTTTATTACAGACAAAAATACTCCTTGGCTTCATCAGCTGTCCGGGTGTCTGATATCAGAGATCCCGCAGGTGAAGAAGCATGATGTGGAGGTCCTGGGCTGGGATTGGTTACACGTGGTCTACGGTTGTCAGGCAGGCTGAACATACTGACAAATTCTCTGAAACAATGTTGGAGGTGGCTTATGGTAGAGAAATTATCATTAAATTCTCTGGCAAAAGCTCTGGTGGACATTCCTGCAGTCTGCATGCCAATTGCACGTTCCCTCAACTTGACATCTGTGGTGTTGTGTGACAAAACTGCACATTTTATAGTGGCCTTTTATTGGCCCCAGCACAACATGCACTTGTGTAATGATCAGTGATGGAAAAAGTACCCAATTGTCATACTTGAGTAAAGATACCTTAATAGAAAATGACTCAAGTAAAAGTGAGTCACCCAGTAAAATCTACTTGAGTAAAAGTCTAAATATACTTAAGTATCAAAAGTTAAAGTCTAAATAATTTCAATGTTCTTATATTAACCAAACCACACGGCACCTTTTTCTGTTTTAATTACGGATAGCCAGGGGCACACTCCAACACTCAGACATCATTTACAAACAAAGCATGTGTTTAGTGAGTCCGCTAAATCAGAGGCAGTAGAGATGACCAGGGATGTTCTCTTGATAAGTGTTTGAATTAGACAATTTTCCCGTCCTGCAAAGCAGTTCCTCTGTCTGGTGTCTGTTCTTTTTCCCATCTTAATCTTTTCCTTTTATTGGCCGGTCTGAGATATGGCTTTTTCTTTGCAAGTCTGCCAAGAAGGCCTGCATCCCGGAGTCGCCTCTTCGATGTTGAGGCTTGTTTTGCACTTACTATTTAATAAAGCTGCCAGTTGAGGAATTGTGAGGTGTCTTTCTCAAACTAGACACTCTAATATACTTGTCCTCTTGCTCAGTTGTGCACCGGGGCCTCCCACTCCTCTTTCTTTTCTGGTTAGAACAAGTTTGTGCTGTTCTGTGAAGGGAGTAGTACACAGCTTTGTACGATATCTTCAGTTTCTTGGCAATTTCTTGCATGGAATATCCTTAATTTCTCAGAACAACAATAGACTGACAAGTTTCAGAAGAAAGGTCTTGTTTCTGGCCATTTTGAGCCTGTAATCAAACCTACAAATGCTGTTCCTCCAGATACTCAACTAGTCTAAAGAAGGACAGTTTTATTGCTTCTTTATCAGCAACACATTTTTCAGCTGTACTAACATAATTGCTAACATAATTGCAAAAGGGTTTTCTAATGATCAATTAGCCTTTTAAAATTATAAACTTGGATTAGCTAACAACGTGCCTTTGGACACAGGAGTGATGGTTGCTGATAATGGGCCTCTGTACACCTATGTAGATCAGCTACAATAATATTTACAACATTAACAATATCTACACTGTGTTTCTGATCAATTTGAAAAAATGTGTTTTTCTTTCAAAAACAAGGACATTGTTAAGTGACCCCAAACTTTTGAAAAGTAGTGTGTGCACGCGTGTGTGTGTGCGTGCTCAGCTGTCATCAAGGCAATGGGTGGCTACTTTGCAGAATCTCAAATATAATATATGTTTTGATTTTGTTTAACTTTTTTGGTTAATACATTTGTTTACTCTGTGTTATTTCATAGTTTGATGTCTTCACTTTTTTATTCTACAATATAGAAAATAGTTTTAAAAAATAAAGAAGAACCCTTGAATGAGTAGGTGTTAAACCACCCATGAGCTGCATTGAATTGGCTTGTATGTTTGACACGCCTGACATGGAGAATAAGGGTGCCGTTTGGGACGTAGTTTCCTGTGTGACATTAAGAGTATGTCATGAGGTGTGTGTACTCATTTGATTTATGAATACCTGTTTTATGTGTGGCTTGAATACAAAGATGCTATGATAAGCAAGAACTTTGGTGCAAAATAGGAAGTCCTTGAAGTTACATGATGCCTGTGATGACTTGTTGCCTTGGTGTTGGCTGACAACATTTTCTCGGGTTCTCACCTTTCTCTCTTCTTTTTTTTTCTCTGTCTCTTGCTCGCTCTTCTTCTCTCGCCGTTTAGATGCATAGAGTTGAAGAAGGACAACCTGACCGCTCTGATGGCACTGGCCGTCAGTTTCACCAACGAATCGCTGCACAGGCAGGCCTGTGAGACCCTTCGCGACTGGCTGAGGCACAACCCCGCGTACCGGCCAGTCCTGGAGCAGAGTGAACGGGAGCGAGAGAAGGACGGCGGGACCAGAGAGCGGGAGAGATTTGGCTCACTGCTGCCAGAGTGAGTGGACCTTTTTCGTTGTGTACAAATTTGGTGTGCATGTATATTCAAAATGGTACTTAGAACTCCTAATGAATATAACACAAAATGAAATGCTAAATATGCAATACAGGACGTTCTCCTGTATTTTCTCATGTTACGAGAACATTGATTCTATCTGTTGGTTTAAAATATTACAATTGTTAAATCTTCTCTGTTTTCCCCATCTCTGTGCCTCTGTCCTTCCTCCCCCACTCTCAGTTCTTTGTTTACAGAGGTGCAGTCCCTGTTCCTCAGTGCGGCGAACTCTGACCCCGCCCGCGTCGACCCCCAGCTACAGTGTGGCCTGGGAGTCCTCTTCAATCTGAGCGGGGAGTATGACAAGGCCGTGGACTGTTTCACAGCAGCCCTCTCTGTCACACCACAGGTACACTAGTAGGTTATCCACTTCACAGCAGTAACTCTTACCAATCTGTGGTTCATGTGTGTTTGGAGAATAGACACACTAGATTATGATTTGCCAATTTTTATTCAAACAGCATAAAGTTGATGAATTCAAACGTGTTCGAATACTTGCATCCTTCCTTGCTTGCTTCCTTGAAGTAATTTCTGATCTGTATGTTAATTGTTACCTGAAAGCAATTGGCTCCATCCCATTGTAAAAAAATCTTGTGATCCACCTTTGATTTTCTTTTCAGACGGTGGGTTACAGGTGCAAAAACAAAGATAACCCCTTCCCATCCAGCAACCGAAGTTGCCTATCAGTCCCACTCCCACTTAACCATCCCTTGAGTCACCCCTTACATTCCCGCCAATCCCCCCCCCAGAGACCCCCTCCTCTGTATCACACTTTCCCTGTGGGCCTGAAAGCAAAGAAAGTAACAAAAGTTAAAATAGAAGTCCTGCTGCAAACGGTTTGAGGCTGCTCAAGTCAAGGAACAATTGAGGCCTGGACAAATATACTTGACTCTCTAAAGAACAAATATACTTTACTCTCTAAAGAACAATCTCAGCTAAAGCCCCACACATACAAACAAATTAATTATATATATATATATTTATTTATTAATTAATTAATTAGTTTGTATGTGTGGGGCTTTAGCTGAGATTGTTCTTTAGAGAGTCAAGTATATTTGTCCAGGCCTCAATTGTTCCTTGATTTGCACCATTCATTCTCGCGGTCGGTAATTCTGTTTATAACTTCTAATAGTAACTTTATCCACTGGTTAAATGCGAGAGAGTGAGGTGGATGCCATCTTTAAGCCAACATTTGTTTCGCAGCAGTGCTGCCTGCCAGCAGTAATCTTCTCTGACTGATTGAGATATTCAAGGTGCTATCATCGTTAAGTAACATAATAGATGCAAAGCATTGAATATTTAAATCCAGAAGCATTTAACTGCAGGGCACTCCTCCCACATCGTGTGAAGGAATGTGCCTACCTGATTTAGGGGACACAGTGAACAGTTGAGAGTTGGGGGCCAATTTCATCGTAAAATGTTTTCTTGGTGTTAAACACAGTCTGTGAACAAACTTTAAAATGTGAAAATGGATGGTTTGGATTATGGGATGCCAAGGTCATATTTTTCCATATTCTGTTCCAGTTAGAGGGTTGTTCAGATTCAATTAGATCTGTGGACCATACCTCATTGTTTTAATCATAGACCGTCAAATACTTAAAGGAAGGAAGGAGGGAGACTGGGGGGATGCATTTTTAGGTATTCCAAAAGGGTCTATTACTTTCCTCCTCTTCAAACGGTATGTCTACCTCCCCTTTTTAACTTTCCCTATTCCTACTTTTTTTCTCTCTGAAACTACCCCTCCCTAGTCACATGTAGCATTTACCCCCCTCTGCTTCTGTTCTGTGATTGTCCTTCCTTTTTCACAGATACTTAACTACCCCCTCTTGAACTATTTTACTCAGCTCACCTTTTGTGGCAATGAACAGATGTACTCTCTCTCTTTCTCACTCTTGTCTTTACCGGCTGTCCTGGGGAGTCTGAGGTGGGCTGTTCTCCCTCATCCAGACAGCTGTCTCTCTCCTCCTTCAGCTCCATGGGTCTTGTTCAGCGGGTATTGTTGTGCTGGTCTGTTGTCTGGGTCTTTGCTGTCTCGAGTGTTCTGAACAGCTCGATACAGCAAAGAGCTGCGCCAGCTTCGTCTCCAGCTTGGCGCATTTCTCCCTCAGATCAACGCAGGAGCAGTGCATTTGTGGGACCTGGGTTTGCTCAGGGCTGGGGGTGGGGGGGGGCACTCCTCATGGGGCTGCTCGTCTATGGGGTGGGGATGTGGTCCAAGGATGAGCTTCTTATGCTCTGCTTTCTCTTTGATCTTGTAGAAGTCCTGCTGCAAACTTTGAGGCTGCCCTGCACCAATACTGTTCCAGATCTGTACAGGTTGACATGACCTTTGTCAGTGTCAGGGTCTTCATTGTCCATTATTCTTAGTTTCCACCCTTTGCTCATACTCTTTCTTAACAGAATGGTATGTGCTCGTATAGCACTGTGCCATACAAGGGGATGGTATGTGAGGAAAATTAAGTGCATGATCCCCGGTTTGTAAGAGTCAGCAAATAAGTAAGTAGGTTTGTCCAAAATCAAAAAAAAAAAAATTTGGTGTTTAGGTATTGCAGAGGGTAGTTTTCTGTATAAGTCTGTGTGAGAAACTCAATGTATCCAACACTAATTCAGGAGCTCATGACCTCTGTCTGTTTCCCTCTCTCTCTCTCAGGACTACCTGCTGTGGAATAAACTGGGCGCTACCCTGGCCAATGGAAGCCGCTCAGAGGAGGCTGTTGCCGCCTACAGGAGGGCGCTGGAACTGCAGCCAGGCTTCATCCGCAGTCGGTACAACCTGGGAATCAGCTGTGTCAACCTAGGAGCCCACAGGTGAGAGGGAGAGCCCTTTGTGGCCAGAGATACAAAATGGTGCAAGAACAAAATTCACACAATACATTTTTTTTAAATAAGATTTGATCAAAACCACATAACGCTGCACTTTCTTATGTTCATCAAAGGTAAGTTGTCGATTCAGGTCATACCAGGAGTAGAAATTTGGACTTTATTAAATGTATCGACTTTGTTCACAATATAATTATTTTTGCCTTAATACAAATCTATTGAATGCACCACAATTACAATTTCAAGTTGACCCCTATTCTCTTCCTGGTTTATAGAGAGGCCGTGGAGCACTTCCTGGAAGCCCTGTCCCTGCAGCGGCAGGCATCGGGGGAGGGCGAGACGGTCAGTGCCAGCCGGGCCCCAGGGGGTGCCGCAGCCACCATGATGTCCGACAACATCTGGTCCACCCTGCGCATGGCCTTAAGCATGATGGGAGAGAGCTCTATACGCGGCGGCTGACCGGCGAGACCTCGACACGCTGCTCTCCTACTTCTGTCAGAGGGAGGGGGAATGAAGGTGTGGGAGGGCCGAAGGGGGGGAGAGGGGCAGGAGGTGAGTTGATAGTGTGTGAGTGCGCACTTAGGGGAGAAAGGTGTCTGGGAGAGTTGGAGAGCGAGAGGTCCTGTCCACAAACAAGCCCCTAGCCCTAACCCTATAGGCACTTCATATAAACTTGAAATTATTGGATAAGTATAAACAACATGGAAGTAGCTCCATTTGTAGAATTTCTGTCATCTTGCTTATAACTACCAGGGTTGGGGTCAGTTTACTTCCTGAATTGAAATGGAACTGACACCAACCCTGATACCTATCCAATCCTTTCAGGAAGAGAGGTAGGATGATGTGTGACAAGGGGAGAGTTGGCCAAAAGGGAGGAGAGGTGAGAAGGACATTTTGATGTGTCTCTGCAACCAAGGGAAATGCACCGTATATACCAGGTGTATTGAATACATACCATTTCCTCCCCTGATCACTCTGACATAGCCTGGTTTCCAGTTGGTTCCTACTTTTTTCATTATCATGTTTGACACACAGCAGAAACAGATTGGCACCCAGGCTAGTTCCCAGATGTCTGGTTAGTTACCCTCTGTCCTCAGCAACTGGTGCAGGGATGTTCTTGTGTTCCTCATAATCAGAGGCATCATCATGCCTATTGAAACTGAGGAGTCACGTGACTCCCTTAGTTTCATTCAGCCCTATGAACCATGGAATGTATACATTGGATACTAGTGAAAAGTTTGCATCTTATGTTTTCCAGAGGGAATAAAACACAGACGTGGTAGAGCAAAAGATCAAGTTGAGATGAATGTTCCTGTAATGTAAAGAAAATATATGATCTTGTTTGTTTGGAGGATCTTTGTTTTTCCTTTTTTATTCCCCCTTGAAAATATGAAGTTCAAACGTTGTAAAGCTGGCTTACTGATTCCGAATCAATTGCTGAAGGTTAAGAGACCATTACAGTAATCTAGATATCTGGCTTTGGAGCAGGGGTGCTGAACTCCCGTCCTTGAGGAGCCGGTGTCTTTCTTTTTTTTTCTCTCGTTATTTTAGAGAATGAATTATACTTGTACTCAGTCCAATCAATGACATATCAATCAGTGAAGTACTCAAGAGAAATGAGACTGCTGACATGAGTTGTACACACCAGAGTCGTAATCGCTAGTAGTAACCCAATGGAAGCAAACTGGGAGGGACCTACCTGAATTTGTCCAATAAGAAACGCTTGTTTTCATTTTCTGTTGCTACTGTGTGCAAGAAAGAATATGACTCTGCTTTGGACAGAGGATGACATCAGTGTAAAGGGGATGGTATACCGAAAGAGGTGTCTTTGCACTTCTTCCCACCCTCAACCCTTCTTTCTTCAGACAAATGCCCTTGTTGTAAAATAATTAGCTTAATTGTAAAATAATGCTTTTTTTGCCATATTGTCTGTAATATAATTATTGTACTGTTTTCAAAATAGTTAACCATACTGTAATGATTATTAATATGATATTCAGCAATAAAGCTCTGACTCCAAAAATGCTCTCTCATTGATTAAGCCTACTTTTCATGTTTAAAAGGGTACTATTTCCCATATTTGTATTTTCCTTGGCCAGTTGCAGGATAGCAGACCAAACAGACCCAGGATTGGGTTGTCTTTTACAGTACGAAAAAGCAAATATTCAATGCAGTTTGTTTATTCAGCCAAGAGTATCTGCTATAGGGGACTACTTTAAATTGCACATATCTAGCTCTTTCTATGAATAGTAAGTAGCATACTACACGTAGTAAGTACAAAGGGGTTTAGGCGGGGCATGTACATTCACATACGTATTCACAGGGAAAGTATTCGGCTTTCAAATACACTATACAAAGTATGTGGACACCCTTTCAAATGAGTTGATTTGGCTATTTAAGCCACACCTGTTGCTGACAGGTGTATGAAGTTGAGCACACAGCCATGCAATCGCGATAGACAAACATTGGCAGTGGAATGGCCTTACTGAAGAGCTCAGTGACTTTCAACGTGGCACCGTCATTGGATGCCACCTTTCCAACAAGTCAGTTTGTCAAATTTCTGCCCTGCTAGACCTGCCCTGGTCAACTGTAAGTACTGTTATTGTGAAGTGGAAATGTCTAGGAGCAACAACGGCTGAGCCCGGAAGTGGTAGGCCACACAAGCTCATAGAACGGGACCGCCGAGGGCTGAAGCACGTAATGTGTAAAAAGTGTCTGTCCTTGGTTGCAACACTCACTGCAGAGTTCCAAACTGCCTCTGGAAGCAACGTCTGCATGAACCGTTTGTTGGGAGCTTCATGAAATGGGTCTCCATGGCCGAGCAGCTGCACACAAGCCTAAGATCACTGTGTAATTGTAACGGATGTGAAACGGCTAGCTTAGTTAGCGGTGTGCGCTAAATAGCGTTTCAATCGGTTACGTCACTTGCTCTGAGACCTTGAAGTAGTAGTTCCCCTTGCTCTGCAAGAGCCGCGGCTCTTGTGGAGTGATGGGTAACGATGCTTCGAGGGTGACTGTTGTCGTTGTGTGCAGAAGGTGCCTGGGTATGGGCGAGGGGACGGTTTAAAATTATACTGTTACATTGATGCTGTTGACCCGCATTACTGGTTGCTGCGGAAAGAGGAGGAAGGTCAAAAGGGGGGTGAGTGTAACGGATGTGAAACGGTTAGCGGTGTGCGCTAAATAGCGTTTCAATCGGTTACGTCACTTGCTCTGAGACCTTGAAGTAGTAGTTCCCTTTGCTCTGCAAGGGTCGTGGCTTTTGTGGAGCGATGGGTAACGATGCTTCGAGGGTGACTGTTGTCGTTGTGTGCAGAAGGTCCCTGGTTCGCGCCCGGGTATGGGCGAGGGGACAGTTTAAAATTATACTGTTACATAATGCCAAGCGTCGGCTGGAGTGACAAACGTCGCCACCATTGGACTCTGGAGCAGAAGAAACATTTTCTGGCTTGATGAATCACGCTTCCCTATCTGGCAGTCCGTCGGATGAATCTGGGTTTGATGGATCCCAAGAGAATGCTACCTGCCCCAATGCATAGTGCCAACTGTAAAGTTTGGTGGAGGAGGAACAATGGTCTGGGAATGATTTTCAGGGTTTTGAGCTAAGCCCCTTAGTGAAAGGAAATCTTAACGCTACAGCAATCAATGACATTCTAGACAATTCTGTGCTTCCAACTTTGTGGCAACAGTTTGGGGAAGGCCCTTTCCTGTTTCAGCATGACAATGCCCCCCATTGAAAAAGCGAGTTCCATAGAGAAATGGTTTGTCGAGATCGGTGTGTAAGAACTTGACTGGCCTGCACAGAGCCCTTTTTTATTCGGTATGACTTCACAATACTCACATAAAAACTGTGGATGGAAACGTGGTTATTGACAGTATTTCCCTCATTTTCTTGGCCAGTTGCTTTAGAGGAGACCCAAATAGGACAAAAAATACCCAGGATTAGGCTGTTTTTACAGCAAATGGTAAATGCAGTTACTAGTATCTGCTGCAAGGACTACTTTGTATATAACTTTATGGGTTTATATACACATCATTGAACTTGACTTCTCTATAGGTTTTGCACAGATACAGTATTTTGCTATGGGCTGTTTCTATGGGTAGAGCACAACCAAACATGTTCCCATTCACCAGATAAGAATGCGGCTTTCAAATGATGTTGCATTGCACAACATTCAAGAGGGTCAAATTCAAATCCACAAAGCATGGTCAGATCTTGTGTAGGTTTTAAAACTTGTTTTCAGTAGAAAACCACGCCTATTTTAGACATCGTAGGCACAATCAGCCAATCTCTGTAGGGAAGGCGGCGGCACCAACTTCACTGATTGGCTGGTTTGAAAATAACTGGCCGCATATGCTTTTCGCAATTTAAATCCTTATGTTTTGCTTCGAAAAAGTGAAAGGATAGTCACTTCTTGCGAAACGTTTAAGGTAAGTCATTGCATGGTAAAAGCTACTTTACTACCTAGCAGATTCATGTGAATCACATACAAATAATCAAAGAGCAAGAACCTTATTTTGTAGTTCTCTTCAAGATAACGTTGTTAAACTAGGTTTAGCCATCCGCAGACTTTAGTTTAGCTAACGTGACTTGTCAGTTTTTTTCAAGTTTGCCGACCAAAGCTTAACAATAATTGTAAATTGCCTAATGAATGATTTTTATTCATTTGATCTGGCTTCAAAAACTAGAACACGTTAACTAAGTTATTTAGCTAGATAGAAAACAACGAATGGCACAGCAGACTCGCTCGAACTTTTTTCTTAACGTAAACTTTTTGTCTTAACTTCTGTCACCGGACATTTAGGCATCTACTGTGTCGTCATGGGATCCAGCGAGAGCAAGGTTGCTGTGGCCTCAACGCCCAAACATGACCCCAGCCATCGCATCAAACACGACCGTCTCTCTCAACTTGTCGACCCACGGTCTCCATCTGTAGCTATTGACCGCACACCTATTCAGGTAACGTTAGATGACAAGGGCCATCATTTTGATTTGAAAATAGTTTATTATTTAAATACTCGAATATCATGTGTAATTGTTCTGTTTACTGTATCCGTAGTGTATGTCTATTGTGTATAATTCCTGTATAGTGTTTAACTTGCAGCACCATTTCACCAAGTCTAATTCTGGGTACATGTAATTGGCGAATAGAGCCCCACATTTGAGGTGTCAAAGCCTACCGGTCAAACAGGGAAATAGTTCCCTGTTTAGTTAACATTAGTTTATTTGTCATATGTGCTGCCAACATTACTAGATTGAACACTAAGATTACTAGAGACAATGGGGCAGAGACACTACCAAAAGTATATGTGGATACTTTCTCATTGAACATCTCATTCCAAAATCATGGGCATTACAAAGGTGTTGGTCCTGCTTTGCTGCTTAACAGCCTCTACTCTTCTGGGAAGGCTTTCCACAAGATGTTGGAACATTGCTGCGGGACTTGCTTCCATTCAGCCACGAGCATTAGTGAGGTCCGGCACTGATGTTAGTCGATTTAAGCCTGGCTCAAAGTCGGCATTCCAATTCATACCAATGGGTTTGAGCTCAGGGCTCTGTGAAGGACAGTCAAGTTTTTCCACACGGATCTCGACAAACCACTTCTGCATGGTCCTCGCTTTGTGCCCTGGGGCATTTGTATTTATTATACACTTCGCTCAGCCAATCAGCCATTTGTGTAAGTGCTGTGCTTGTTGAATGTCCTTCCCTATAAGTGTGCTAAGAGTTTGTTTTACAGTACAATAGCAGGGTATCTTGTCAAAAACTATTTAAAATTGAAGATATGCAAAATAGGAGTGGCAATATCGTCAGCTATTGTCCTCAGTAATTTTCCATTAAACTTGTCAGACCCGGTGGCTTGTCATTGATAGACAACAATTTTCACCTCTTCCACACTCTATGGAATTCAAAAGTACAATGTTTGTCTTTCATAATTTAGTCAGATATACATGGATGTGTAGTGTCAGTGTTTGTTGCTGGCACTAAGTGCCTAAGTCATACCTAAGTCATGCCTAAATTTGCTAATCTTGACAATGGGAGAGAAAAAAAATCATTAAACTTGGTGGCAATATCAGTGTTTTTTGTGATGAATGAGCCATCTGATTCAATGACTGATGGAGCCGAGTGTGCCTTTTTGCCCAAAGTTTCATGTAAGGTGTGCCAACTTTTTAAAATGTATTTATTATTATACACTGCTCAAAAAAATAAAGGGAACACTTAAACAACACAATGTAACTCCAAGTCAATTACACTTCTGTGAAATCAAACTGTCCACTTAGGAAGCAACACTGATTGACAATAAATTGCACATGCTGTTGTGCAAATGGAATAGACACCAGGTGGAAATTATAGGCAATTAGCAAGACACCCCCAATAAAGGAGTGGTTCTGCAGGTGGGGACCACAGACCACTTCTCAGTTCCTATGCTTCCTGGCTGATGTTTTAGTCACTTTTGAATGCTGGCGGTGCTTTCACTCTAGTGGTAGCATGAGACGGAGTCTACAACACACACAAGTGGCTCAGGTAGTGCAGTTCATCCAGGATGGGACATCAATGTGAGCTGTGGAAAGAAGGTTCGCTGTGTCTGTCAGCGTAGTGTCCAGAGCATGAAGGCGCTACCAGGAGACAGGCCAGTACATCAGGAGACGTGGAGGAGGCCGTAGGAAGGCAACAACCCAGCAGCAGGACCGCTACCTCCGCCTTTGTGCAAGGAGGAGCAGGAGGAGCACTGCCAGAGCCCTGCAAAATGACCTCCAGCAGGCCACAAATGTGAATGTGTCTGCTCAAACGGTCAGAAACAGACTCCATGAGGGTGGTATGAGGGCCCGACGTCCACAGGTGGGGTTTATGCTTATAGCCCAACACCGTGCAGGACGTTTTTCATTTGCCAGAGAACACCAAGATTGGCAAATTTGCCACTGGCGCCCTGTGCTCTTCGCAGATGAAAGCAGGTTCACACTGAGCACATGTGACAGTCTGGAGACACCGTGGAGAACGTTCTACTGCCTGCAACATCCTCCAGCATGACCGGTTTGGCGGTGGGTCAGTCATGGTGTGGGGTGCGGGCAGCCGAGCGGAAATGGAGGAAAACTCGCCTCCCTGCGGACCTGGCATCCTTTCACTCCCTCCTCTCTACATTTTCCTCCTCTGTCTCTGCTGCTAAAGCCACTTTCTACCACGCTAAATTCCAAGCATCTGCCTCTAACCCTAGGAAGCTCTTTGCCACCTTCTCCTCCCTCCTGAATCCTCCGCCCCCTCCCCCCCCCTCCTCCCTCTCTGCAGATGACTTCGTCAACCATTTTGAAAAGAAGGTCGACGACATCCGATCCTCGTTTGCTAAGTCAAACGACACCGCTGGTTCTGCTCACACTGCCCTACCCTGTGCTCTGACCTCTTTCTCCCCTCTCTCTCCAGATGAAATCTCGCGTCTTGTGACGGCCGGCCGCCCAACAACCTGCCCGCTTGACCCTATCCCCTCCTCTCTTCTCCAGACCATTTCCGGAGACCTTCTCCCTTACCTCACCTCGCTCATCAACTCATCCCTGACCGTTGGCTACGTCCCTTCCGTCTTCAAGAGAGCGAGAGTTGCACCCCTTCTGAAAAAACCTACACTCAATCCCTCCGATGTCAACAATTACAGACCAGTATCCCTTCTTTCTTTTCTCTCCAAAACTCTTGAACGTGCCGTCCTTGGCCAGCTCTCCCGCTATCTCTCTCTGAATGACCTTCTTGATCCAAATCAGTCAGGTTTCAAGACTAGTCATTCAACTGAGACTGCTCTCCTCTGTATCACGGAGGCGCTCCGCACTGCTAAAGCTAACTCTCTCTCCTCTGCTCTCATCCTTCTAGATCTATCAGCTGCCTTCGATACTGTGAACCATCAGATCCTCCTCTCCACCCTCTCCGAGTTGGGCATCTCCGGCGCGGCCCACGCTTGGATTGCGTCCTACCTGACAGGTCGCTCCTACCAGGTGGCGTGGCGAGAATCTGTCTCCTCACCACGCGCTCTCACCACTGGTGTCCCCCAGGGCTCTGTTCTTGGCCCTCTCCTATTCTCGCTATACACCAAGTCACTTGGCTCTGTCATAACCTCACATGGTCTCTCTTATCATTGCTATGCAGACGACACACAATTAATCTTCTCCTTTCCCCCTTCTGATGACCAGGTGGCGAATCGCATCTCTGCATGTCTGGCAGACATATCAGTGTGGATGACGGATCACCACCTCAAGCTGAACCTCGGCAAGACGGAGCTGCTCTTCCTCCCGGGGAAGGACTGCCCGTTCCATGATCTCGCCATCACGGTCGACAACTCCATTGTGTCCTCCTCCCAGAGCGCCAAGAACCTTGGCGTGATCCTGGACAACACCCTGTCGTTCTCTACTAACATCAAGGCGGTGGCCCGTTCCTGTAGGTTCATGCTCTACAACATCCGCAGAGTACGACCCTGCCTCACACAGGAAGCGGCGCAGGTCCTAATCCAGGCACTTGTCATCTCCCGTCTGGATTACTGCAACTCGCTGTTGGCTGGGCTCCCTGCCTGTGCCATTAAACCCCTTCAACTCATCCAGAACGCCGCAGCCCGTCTGGTGTTCAACCTTCCCAAGTTCTCTCACGTCACCCCGCTCCTCCGTTCTCTCCACTGGCTTCCAGTTGAAGCTCGCATCCGCTACAAGACCATGGTGCTTGCCTACGGAGCTGTGAGGGGAACGGCACCTCAGTACCTCCAGGCTCTGATCAGGCCCTACACCCAAACAAGGGCACTGCGTTCATCCACCTCTGGCCTGCTCGCCTCCCTACCACTGAGGAAGTACAGCTCCCGCTCAGCCCAGTCAAAACTGTTCGCTGCCCTGGCCCCCCCAATGGTGGAACAAACTCCCTCACGACGCCAGGACAGCGGAGTCAATCACCACCTTCCGGAGACACCTTAAACCCCACCTCTTTAAGGAATACCTAGGATAGGTTAAGTAATCCCTCTCACCCCACCCCCCCCTAAGTTTTAGATGCACTATTGTTAAGTGACTGTCCCACTGGATGTCATAAGGTGAATGCACCAATTTGTAAGTCGCTCTGGATAAGAGCGTCTGCTAAATGACTTAAATGTAATGTAAATGGGTGTCATTTCTTTGGGGGGGCCGCAAAGACCTCCATGTGCTCGCCAGAGGTAGCTTAACTGCCATTAGGTACCGAGATGAGATCCTCAGACCCCTTGTGAGACCATATGCTGGTGCGGTTGGCCCTGGGTTCCTCCTAATGCAAGACAATGCTAGACCTCATGTGGCTGGAGTGTGTCAGAAGTTCCTGCAAGAGGAAGGCATTGATGCTATGGACTGGCCCGCCCGTTCACCAGACCTGAATCCAATTGAGCACATCTGGGACATCATGTCTCGCTCCATCCACCAACGCCACGTTGCACCACAGACTGTCCAGGAGTTGGTGGATGCTTTAGTCCAGGTCTGGGAGGAGATCCCTCAGGAGACCATCCGCTACCTCATCAGCAGCATGCCCAGGCATTGTAGGGAGGTCATACAGGCACGTGGAGGCCACACACACTGCTGAGCCTAATTTTGACTTGTTTTAAGGACATTACATCAAAGTTGGATCAGCCTGTAGTGTGGTTTTCCACTTTAATTTTGAGTGTGACTCCAAATCCAGACCTCCATGGGTTGATAAATTTGATTTCCATTGATAATTTTTTTGTGATTTTGCTGTCAGCACATTCAACTATGTAAAGAAAAAAGTATTTAATAAGAATATTTCATTCTGATCTAGGATGTTATTTTAGTGTTCCCTTTATTTTTTTGAGCAGTGTATACCATTTATTTTTGTTTCATAGTATAGTTTACTTTTGTTTAGTCACGTGATTTCTCAATTTACAGTACGTTTGCCAATTAGTTGTACAGCTAGACCTATTTTCCATGCCTCATCCCTCTCAACTCTCCAACTTTTTTACATTCCTTATCAATCCAAAGTTTTTTTTTAATGGGTGCATGCTTCGTCATAAATGTGTCAAGTGCAGTCTTTTATTTTTTGACCTTTTATTTAAAAGGCAAGTTAGTTAAGAACATTCTTATTTTCAATGACAGCCTAGGAACAGTAGGTTAACTGCCTTGTTCAGGGGCAGAACGAATTGTATGACATCCACACAATATTAGGCCCAGTGTTTGGAACTTTGGTTTTCCTAGATATGGCTACTATATTGTGATCACTACATCCTATGGATTTGGATACTGCTTTAAAGCACATTTCTGCAGCATTAGTAAAAATGTGATCAATTGATTTGATTTCATTCCTGTGCTGTTTGTAACTACCCTGATAACCTGAACCAGGTTGCAGGCACTGGTTACAGTTTGGTGCATTTTCTTGAGTGGGCAGCTTGATGAAAGCCAGCTAATATTTAAATCACCCAGACAATATACCTCTCTATCACATGCATTTCACACATGTTATCCAGATACTGACTATTAGCTCTTGGGCTATAGCAGCTTCCCACAAGAATGGCCTTTTCTGTGAGACAGAGGAACCTGAAGCCATATTACTTCAACAGTATTTAACATAAGATCCCATCTAAGCTTTATAGGAATGTGGTTCTGAATATAGACTGCATCGCCCCTATTGGCATTTGTCTTTTCAGTAGATGTTATAACCATGTATTGCTACCACTATCATGAAAGATATTATCTAGATGAGTTTTAAAAAGTCAGAATATGACTGCCATCTGTTAGCAAGTTATTGACTTCATGAACCTTGTTTCTTATGCTTCACATGTTAATATGGCCTATTTTTAGCACTTATAGGATGCTTGATTGTTGTTATTGCTTTACTGGGAAGCTCATCAGAAGTAGACTTGCTCATGTTCTTTATTGGAGCTGGACGCAGTGGACTTCCTACTATGGGACTCCACCTCAGTGCTAACAGTTACTCTGGTGCATAGACCCATGATTACTGCATACAATAGCTGTAGGATCAACAGAGGTATTCAGGGCTGTTAGGGGGACATTTAAGTTACTTACTTTGTATGTCAAAACCCCTGGGATAATGTACATTTGATGGAGAATTTTGAAAACTGTGACACAATGGAAGGGATTAACTGAGCTGATCTTGGGACATTGTCTCAACGCAGGCTTGAAATTATGATTTGGATGGGCTCTTCTGCTTCCACGGGCACATCCAATACTAGCATCAGTAATTCTACTTTTGTTGCTATGGACACTGACAGTTGTGAATCTGATGCAGCCGAAGAGCTACTGCCCCCTTACCTGGGAAAGCACCGAACAACAGATGGGGACTTCGGACCATCGAAGAGGTGCAAGTATGATGAGAACTACATTGATTTGGGGTTCACTTCATTTCGATGAAACCTTCACACTTGCGCAGACATTTAGAAACTAACCGTGCCAATTTGAAAAATAAGCCACTGGGTCTTTTTGAGTGAGAATTAAGACAACTTAATGAGCTACCGAGTGGCTAGGACAGACGAGCCTCATACTATTGTGGCGGACTTAATTCGTCCTGCTGCTGTGGATATGACTGGGACAATGCTGGGAGAAAAAGACCAAAAACTATACAGACAATGTCGTCATCAAACAACACCGTTCCACGTCGCATCAGCGACACGGCAGGAGCTGTTCTTAAACAGTTACTGCTTTGCAAACAAGCCAGTGAATTCTATGCGTTACAGCTGGATGAGTGAACAGAGGTGGCAGGCCTGGCACAGCCCCTGGTATGTCCGTTATGTTTATGGGGGGTCAAGACATCCTCTTTTCGAAACCAGGACAACAGAATATTTTTAAAGTACTGGACAGCTTTCAAATCAAATGAAAATGTATTAGTCACATGTGCCGAATACAACAGGTTTAGCCGTTACAGTGAAATGCTTACTGACGAGCCCCTAACCAACAATGCGGTTTCAAAAAAATACAGATAAGAATAATACAATTTTAAAAGTAAGTAATTAAAGAGCAGCAGTAAAATAACAATAGCAAGACTATTTAGAGGGGGGTACCAGTACAGAGTCAATGTCTGGGGGGCACTGGTTAGTTGAGGTAGTATGTAAATGTAGGTAGAGTTATTAAAGTGACTATGCATAGATGACAACAGAGTAACAGTGGTGTAAAGAGGGGGGTTGGGGGAACTGCATATAGTCTTGGGTGGCCATTTGACTAGTTCAGGAGTCTTATGACTTGGGGGTGGAAGCTGTTTACACTGAGGAGTGCACCACATCAGTCATTGGCTTCATCAATAAATGCATCGATGACCTCGCCCCCACAGTGACCTTACATACATACACAAACCAGAAGCCATGGATTACAGGCAGCATCCGCACTAGGCTGGACAAGGAGCGGGACTCTAACCCAGAAGCTTATAAGAAATCCCGCTATGCCCTCTGACAAACTGGAAAAGTGTCAATACAGGACTAAGATCGAATCGAACTACACCGGCTCTGACGCTCGTCGGATGTGGCAGGGCTTGCAAATCATTAGACATACAAAGGGAAGGACAGCAGAGAGCTGCCCAGTGACACAAGCCTACCAGACGAGCTAAACTACTTGTATGCTCGCATCGAGGCAAGTAACACTAAAACATGCGTGAGAGCACCAGCTGTTTCCGGAAGACGGATCACGCTCTCCGACAGGCGACGTGAGTAAGACAGGTTAACATGAACTCAAGCTTACGGACAATGTCAAATGTTATATAGCGAACCACCTGAGTGAGCTGGGTGCGCAATTACGCAGGTACTTTCCCGAAACTGGATTCTTTATCCCTTTCATGCCCTGCCTCAGTCCGTTTACTGATATCTGAACAAGGGAGCCTCATCGAAATTGTAAGCAGCGGTTCTGTGAAAATTGAATTTAATCAGGAGCCACTGCCAGATTTTTGGAATGGGCTGCGCTCAGAGTATCCTGCCTTGGCAAGTTGCACTGTTAAGACACTGATGCCCTTTGCAACCACGTACCTATGTGAGAGTGGATTCTCGGCCCTCACTAGCATAAACTAAATACAGGCACAGACTGTTTGTGGACAATGATTTAAGACAGGCTCTCCAATACAACCCAACATTGCGACAGCTGGTGCAATGGCTAAGGAGTTCCAGCTGTTCTTTCGCCTCGAGTGCTTTCACAAACCACTCAAGGGCGGTGGGGCCTGATGGACCCAAGCCAGCTGTAGTATCCATCATGGATAATGAATGGGCTGGAGTCTCAGGCTGTCTGAGGGTGGTAGCTCTGAGCCCGAGGTAGACGCCACCGGAGAGGGAAGACCAAACAGAGGGCCACGGCACAGGTACCTCCGGATCCGATCTCTAATCAGAAGCCCCTAGCGACGATGGTGCTGGAACCTCTGGATCCAGGGCAGCGAAGATGTTTCTGCTCTTTGACCGGGCTTAACAGGAAAGGGCTTTCCACAAAGTTGGAAGCACAGAATGTCATTGTATACTGTAGTGTTACGATTTCTCTTCTCTGGAACTAAGGGGCCTAGCCTGAACTGTGAAAAACAGCCCCAGACCATTATTCGTCCTTCCTCAAACTTTACAGTTGACACTATGCATTGGTGCCGGTAATGTTCTCCTGGCATCTGCCAAACCCAGATTTGTAAATTGGACTGACAGATAGTATCAGTTGAATCATATTTTACCGTGTGTGTAATGCGTGTCTGTTTGGCCCAGTCAAATGTTTGGACACACCTACTCATTCCATGGTTTTTCTCTATTTTTACTATTTTGTACATTGTAGAATCGTGAAGCCATAACTTTGAAATAACACATGGAATCATGTAATAACCAAAAAAGTGTTAAACAAATCAATATTTTTTTTTATATTTGAGATTCTTCAAAATAGCCACCCTTTGCCTTGACAGCTTTGCCCGTGCGTACATTGTGTAACAAGAATGTATTACTCTATTTCAGGTGGGTGGAACTGTCTCCTGTGTCCCAGTTGTGGTGGAGAGTGACTGCTCCATTCTAGCCAGTGACCCTCGGTCACCCTCAGTCGGTGTCACCCGCACCCCAATGAAGGACTCAATGAGAGGTAACTATCTTAACCAATTGGCAAAGATACCCAGTCATGCACTGGAAGAAGGCCTAGGGTTGATTTGGGTTTGGTTAGAATGATTTAATTCATTTTAACAGGGAGTCCTGCTGAGACAAACTCTCTTTCACAGATAATCCCTAAATACAATCAGAATATCACCAACCGGGGTCGACAGAACGACGGGGATGGCATTCAGTTTCTTTGACTGTAGAAACGGCATTAAGGCGTTTGCATTTGCATACTAGTTTCGATTTGTTCCTAGCAGACCTCGGCTGGGTGACGTGAACGTCTGTGCCTCGCATACGCCCTTTAAAAAAAAATCTTCACTTGAAAAACTACACTGTGATAATACTGTTTGTCCCTTTTGAGATACCATAACTAGTATAAACTTCCTCAATAGTCAGAATTAATCTTAAGAACTCAAATTTGTAATAAATGTTGACATTTTTGCAGAGGATCTTGAGTCGCGCAATTTTACGTCTAACTAAGATGTTTGGAGTAGTATTTCCCAAGTAAAATGAAAAGCTGGATTGAATGGGCTCGCTGGTCGGATATGTAGTTTGGCCACCCCCTAACGTAGCAGGCCTGAAACTAGCCCCCCCCCCCCCCCCTCATGTTGATGCTCTCTTCTGCACTGTTCAACCAATCCAGTAAATTTGCAGGAGTTAAGATGCAGTGTTGCCTTTTTAATGTCCAAAGTGGAAGTCTCCTTCCATTTCCCCCTGAATTGGAACATTGTCGTTGGGGACTCAGCAGGGGCTACCCCTGCCCTTAACTATAGATGCAGCATTACCCTTTTAGTACATTTTCAAAAAGCTTTTTGTCAAAGTTATTTTATTTTTAACTTTTCGTTTTTTTGTTCCTTCAGTGACAGTTGGTTCCTTTGCCCGTCGCCTTGGCATGCTCCTCCATGGTGACTCTGTAGAAATAGTTGCCCCTGTGCCCTTTAACAAGTTTCCCAACCTCAATGTGGAGGAGGAGGAGGCGGCAGTGGTGGAGGGAGAGAGAGGTTCCAGTGAGCCCGTTCTCTCTCCTCAGCCATCACAGGTCTCAGGTGACATGATCCAGCCCTCTCCCAAGAGCGTGACTAGTCATGTGCTTCTCACCCAGAGCCCCTTCGTTCTCGTGGGGGAGGCCCAGATAGTCAAAGCAGATTTCACTTTGGAGGAAGCCGACGAGGCCAAAGAGTCTTCACAACACAAGCGCCTGAGTATGAGCTTGATCACCTGCCACGATGGTGTCGCCCCATCGCCGGCCTTCGCCGGGGTGCACTACGACAGCCCTGCGTCTCCTCTCCCTGAAAACGCTGCTGCTGAACTCCACAAGGACGAACCTGACCACGCGTATGCCCTTCCCTCAGTCACCTCTGACCCCGCACAACCTCTGACCCCCATGGCTGAACCATCCATCCCCACCGTTACAGACTTCACTGAAGTCACTGTTGCTACGGAGATGCCTAAAGTGGAGGCGAAAGTGGAGGTCCCAACACCAGTGGAGGAGCCAGTGATGCCCGTCACACAAGAGTCACCTGTTGTACCATCCATCACAACCACTGGCTCCAGCGTGAGCCAGCAGCAGCCCCAAGCCACTGGGATCCGCTGCCCCACCTTCGACACCAAGAGCCCCAGTCAAGTGGTGTTCAAGCCCCAGTGGCTAGGCAAGGGCTTCGGGGCCACAGGTGTGAGGGCCAGAGGGAGAGGAGGCAAGTGGGGTTCGTCCTCTTCACCACTCTCCGTCCAGGTTGGAAACAAGAATGCAGCCAATGAGAACAAGGGGCAATCGGTCAAACCGAAGCAGAGAGGTACGTGGGTGATTAATTTTTAGCAAAAAATTAATAAATACATTTTTTATATTATTTTATACGCTTTCTCTCCTCCCCCATGTGGCAGACAAGGCACTCATGGCTGAAGGCCGCTCCCCTCTGCAGATGCTCAAGGAGACCAACTCCCCCCGGGAGCAAGCTACACAGGTATATAGATGGTGTACACTAGGGCTGTAAAAGTCATGGTATTTCAGAAGATGGTTATTGGTCACCCATTCAAGTCAATAATGGCATAATGGTTGGACTGGCGGCCATTGTGAGGTCGTCACTATCTGGGCAAGCGGTAAAGCCGAAAAACCTGTCTTCAAAAATGTATCTTATTTTAAACCCAACTTTAAGACAAAGCTACATTTTGTTCTGATACATTTTGACTTTGCCACTGGCCCAACTAGTGGGAACCCCATTGCGAGTGTACCCAACAATATGTGCTGTGATTTGTTGATTCAACTAACATAACAAAAAATACATCCAATTAAATGTTGATGTCTATTAACATTAATTTGAATGATCATTCTACATTACCATGGAAATTATTGCATCACACTACCAGGCAGCCATTGTGCATGTACCAATGGGTTTACCAGTCAAATTGCCAGGGTCAGAGGTTGCAAGCCCATTTCATGTGTGCTTCAAGACCTTGCTGAAAATAGCAGTTTCATCACGATGTAAAGAGTCCATGTTACTACGGAAACTGACTCCACTGTACGACTGTCCGGCAGTCATCTCATTCGTTCATGTCTGCACACACTAAAGCCTAAGGAACAGGATTGATCTATTTGGTGGGTCAGAGGAAAAGGAACCATCACAACCGCTTTTAAACCTGTGGTCTAACTGAAAGGTTGGGTCTCTCTCTTCCCTCCCTGCCCAGCAGATGAAGCTGAAGATGGCCACCCCAGACAGACAGAGGCTGGGTCAGATGAACCGGAGAGTCCTGACTGTGTCCGTGGACAAGGAGAACCGATAGGTGGACGTTGCAGAAGAACATGCACAAACACTAATTGGCCAGTGTACAGAATCTTGCCATTTTTCTATATCCTTCTAAAAACAAGCCTTTTAAAGTGTTCAGCTATTCTTTTCTTTTAACTGTCTTTTTCAAACTGCTAACAAATTATAATTTGTGTACGTTGCTTTTGGTAGTGTCACCTATGATTTTTCTGACTGTTTCTTTTCATTTATTTCAAATGTCCATATCAGTGTTTTTGCTATCCAGTCCTTTATGTAAATAAATTTACTTTAAATCTTAATCTGCTTTTTTATGCTCCTAACTGGAATACACCTTTTATGACGCAGGATGAAATGTTTTTATTAGTCTTAAGGTGCTAAGTAAAGCCATAACTTCAGTGTAAGAAAAGCGCCGTATGAATTTACTATATTCACATTGTTCTGATGGTAAAGATAGGCTGTCCAAATTGTCAAGTGTGTGTGTGTGTGATGTGATTTGAAAAGAAATGGTCACCTCACATTGAGTTATTGTGCTGTACAGAGTTGCTACTATGTTTTGCTCGCACGACAGTGGTAAACCAAACCACGTGTGTAGCCATTACTGTCACTTCGATATACACAGTCAGGTAAGGTTTAAACTCCTCCAGTCCTCTATGACAAATGTGATATATTGTGGTCTTGTGCATTTGCCTCTTTTTTGTCAGTGAACCATACGATCTATATCATCCTGTCTGTCCAGCCAACAGTTTTACTCAGATCGCTTATGCCTTTTTGTGACTAGCCATCGGGAAATAGGCCAAAAGATTAGACCCCAACTCATGTTAAACTTATCCTTTTCAACGCGTACGTACGTAAACTTTCAGACACACACTCATGTAGAAATCTGCAGGCTAAACCATTTTATTCTGTGACCATAAAAATAGAAAACTTAACTCAACAAGGGAATTCTAACCAACACACGAACATCCGCTTTCAAACGAATCAATGCTTACATATTCCTCCCCTGACGAGCAGTTTAACTCGCCTCAAATATAAAAGCATGTCACGTCCTAGTTATTGTAAACCTACACAGTCTTATCGGTGGTCCATTATTTTGTGGTCGTATCCTGTTATTTCATCCAAATCTCTACCGTTTCCATTTGGCAACTGCTCTTCTGACATAGGAAATATATTCATCTAATGCTAGAATTCAGTTTGAACCTTGACATAAAGTCAATCATTCATTGATGCAACGATCATGTTTTTCTACAAAAGTCCCCCCCCTGCCTAACTCAAGTTTAGAGTCGGAAGTAGGAAGAGACGATAGACTCTCGTCACAATTCTTCTCTCGAATTGAATAAGACTTGGCACAATAAAAATAAATAACCTTTCACCCATGGCTTCCTAGTCCCCCCCCCCCCCCATCCCTCTTGTCAATCTACCAGGTTTTCATGATATTCTTCCTCTATTCCGCTCTCCTTAGTCTTTCGTTCTGTCTGTCCTAGAGGACTGGCTCAGTTCCATATCTTCAGGAAGCTGTCCCAGGATCCTGTGCAGCATGCCATTCCGTCCGAGGATACTCCGATGCAGCTCACCCTGTTGTCATGACCAGCCAGCACTCCTGAGCCATGAAGAGAATTATGTCAGTGTAGAATATGCAAATATTATGTTTGCCTACATTGCATCCACATTTTCTCTCCCTCTATTTCTCCCTTCGTCCCACTCGCATCCTCCTTTCTCCTCTCACCATCCCCTCTACTTACCCACACTGTCTCCCTCTTTCTGCCTCCAGCCCCTCTAGTCACCCACACTATATCCCTTTCTCTCTCTCCCCGTACTCACCCACTCTCTCGGCTTTAAGCATGTCCCAGATGTTGACGTTGAAGTCATCGTATCCGGCCAGTAAAAGGCGGCCGGAGAGGGACGGGGCGAGGGAGGTCACCCCACACATGATGCCCGAGTCCTGGTAGGTGATGAGCTCCTGGTCTGCTCTCAGGTCATACAGCTTACAGGTGGCATCGTCTGAGCCCGTTATAACCGCATTACCATTGGGGAAGAACTGGATAGAGTGGAGAGGTTGGAGGTCAGAGCAGTGGTCTCTCTAACTATGGTTCTGGAAAGCTACAGAGCGGGTGTAAGCTTTTGTTCACCTCGTTAAATTAATCAACTGTTTGAGCAACCAGTTGCATCAAATACATTTTTTGGATACTGTACATTTTGATAAGTGGTTTTTTTAAAGCTTAAATTTTAAAGTTTTTGTCTGTCCATGTGAACTTCCGGGTGCAGTGATTCTGACTATCAGAATACTAAACTATTAATAAGCAATGAATAAATGCTAGGGGTCCTCTGTCCTCACCCCGATGGCGTTGATGTCACTCTCGTGGCCGCTGAATGTCTGTCTGCAGGTGGCTTCCCTGATGTCCCACAGTTTGGCCGTGAAGTCACACGCCCCCGAGATGAACATCTTGAAGTCGGGGGACACGGCCAGGGACATGCAGTCACCCAAGTGGCCCGCAAAGATGGTCTTCTCTGTCCCTGTCTCAATGTCCCATAGAACACTATAAAGTTTGGACAGAGGGAGAGGATGGATATAGAGGTGGGCAAAGAAGACCGCAGGGACATGGTCAAAGAAGAAGAGGGTTGCGATGGAAGGGCGAAAGAAGGCAGAATGTTTAGGGCACCATTGCAGAAAAGTAATAGATACGACTATGCGTATCAAATGAAGGGTACAGTATAAGCCATATAATTAGAATGATACGGTAGCATTAAAGAGATTAGACTAATCTCTGGTCAGTCGTTGTAACCCCTTATTAAACACCAGACTCATAGAGACTCCATCTCCATGACCTTACCAGGTGCAGTCGCCAGAGCTGGTGATGATCTCACTGTCGCTAAGGAAACGACAGCAGGACAGGTAACCTGGGCAATAAGAGACAACATCAGAGCCATACAACACAAGCATTCGAGATTGCTGTATTGGATAGACTATATGAATACTACCTCGTATGTTCTTACGTTGATCTTTGATTGAAATGGCTCATCGTTAAACACGTTGCCAGTAATGCTGTCTTAATGAATGCAAATAGTGGGCTGAGTGTCGGGTGTGGTACCTGTGTGTGCGGCCAGCTCCCGCATGACCTTGACGTTGCCGTCCTTGCCCTTGAGGTTGTAGATGGAGCACATGTTGTCGAGACCGCCACATGCCACCATGTTCCCTGAGGGCGCGTAGGCACACGTCATCACCCACGACGACTTCAGAGGGATGGCGCTCACCTGAGTAGAGAAGGACAGTGATTCCTCACGTGGACCAGTGTGTGTATGTGTACGTGCCTGTGTGTCACACCGTATTTGCCAATGTGAGCACTTATATGAGCACTTGATAGTACAGAATATTGTTATTACAGTACATTGTTGATATTACAGTATATTGTCATTACATGCCGTATTCATGCAAAAAGCACTGTCCCATGACCAAAACTCTCCAGACTGTAAACCCAGACACAGTCTGCCATACCTTGTTGGTGGTCAAGGTGTCCCATACTATCAGCTTTCCATCTTGAGAGGCACTGACACACAACCTGGTAGAGGGAACAAGACCGGTGTAGAGAGAAACAGAGAAAGAGAGAGAGAGACAGACAGAAATAGAGAAAGAGAGACAGACAGAGAAAGAGAGAGACAGACAGAGAAAGAGAGAGACAGACAGAAATAGAGAGAGAGACAGACAGAGAAAGAGAGACAGACAGAGAAAGAGAGAGAGAGACAGACAGAAACAGAGAAAGAGAGACAGACAGAAACAGAGAAAGAGAGAGACAGAAAGAGGAAGAGAGAGACAGACAGAGAAAGAGGAAGAGAGAGACAGACAGAAACAGAGAGAGAGACCGAGTACAGTAAAAGATGCAAGGACCTGCAGCAGCTCCAGATAAATAGACAGACCGATAACAGATACAGAGACTCTTTAGTCCCAAATGGCAGTCTGTCTTTAACATGACTGATCTAAAAGGCCATGACATGGTAATTGACTAATGCTCCTGCACTTTTTCCCTATTGCCAGGTGTTTCCAGCACAAATGATGATGGGGAGGTCGATGCTGGTGATGATAATGATGATGCTGGTGATGATATTGTGTGCTATGTAGTTATGTCTAGCCACTATGGAGGAGTATGTGTGACTATGTTGTCTGTTAAGTGTTCACAGTTGCCAAATGAGTTCCCCATGGAGGGACAATAAAGTTGTATTGGTTTGTATTGTGTTAGACCTAGAGAGGCATTGTTACAGAACCTTTTCAGCCCAACACTGGTTCAGTTAGTAAAAGCTATCTTTAGACCCGTCAAATGTAGGATACCCCAAGTGTTGTAAACCCAGGAAAAGCTAATAAGCGTACTAACTTGCTACAACTGAGAAAGAGAAGAGATGAGATGAAATGAGAATATAGGGAGAGGTAATGAGGAGAGAGGACAAAATGAAAGAAGAAAAGGGGGGTTAGTGCGCATTCAAGTTACAGTATCAGCAATAATTGATTGATTCGGGGATAGTGTCGGTTTAAAGTGTTGCCAGACTGTCAGTCAAGTGTTTCCTGGTTCCACTAATTTGTCCAATTAAATCAAGCTATGGGATTGCAACGCCAATCCAATTAACCAATAACCACAGAGCACTATTTGACGCCAGTTTTAAACCATAGCAGTATTTGTCACAGCAAGCTGTGTGAATGAATGGATGAACAGATAAATATATACACTGTTCAAAAAAATAAATGGAACACTTAAACAACACAATGTAACTCCAAGTCAATCACACTTCTGTGAAATCAAACTGTCCACTTAGGAAGCAACACTGATTGACAATACATTTCACATGCTGTTGTGCAAATGGAATAGACAACAGGTCGAAATTATAGGCAATTAGCAAGACTTCTCAGTTCCTATGCTTCCTGGCTGACGTTTTGGTCACTTTTGAATGCTGGTGGTGCTTTCACTCTAGTGGTAGCAGTACATCAGGAGACGTGGAGGAGGCCGTAGGAGTGGCAACAACCCAGCAGCAGGACCGCTACCTCCGCCTTTGTGCAAGGAGGAGCAGGAGGAGCACTGCCAGACCTCCAGCAGGCCACAAATGTGAATGTGTCTGCTGAAATGGTCAGAAACAGACTCCATGAGGGTGGTATGAGGGCCTGATGTCCACAGGTGGGGGTTGTGCTTACAGCCCAACACCGTGCAGGACGTTTGGCATTTGCCAGAGAACACCAAGATTAACAAATTCGCTACTGGCGCCCTGTGCTCTTCACGGCAGGGTAGCCTAGTGGTTAGAGCGTTGGACTAGTAACCGGAAGGTTGCAAGTTCAAACCCCCGAGCTGACAAGGTACAAATCTGTCGTTCTGCCCCTGAACAGGCAGTTAACCCACTGTTCCTAGGCCGTCATTGAAAATAAGAATTTGTTCTTAACTGATCTTGCCTAGTTAAATAAATAAATAAAAATTTAAAAACAGATGAAAGCAGGTTCACACTGAGCACATGTGACAGTCTGGAGACGCCGTGGAGGACGTTCTGCTACCTGCAACATCCTCCAGCATGACCGGTTTGGCGGTGGGTCAGTCATGGTGTGTGGTGGCATTTCTTTGGGGGGGCGCACAGACCTCCATGTACTCGCCAGAGGTAGCCTGACTGCCATTAGGTACCGAGATGAGATCTTCAGACCCCTTTTGAGACCATATGCTGGTGCGGTTGGCCCTGGGTTCCTCCTAATGTAAGTCAATGCTAGACCTCATGTGGCTGGAGTGTGTCAGCAGTTCCTGCAAGAGGAAGGCATTGATGCTATGGACTGGCCCGCCCGTTCCCCAGACCGGAATCCAATTGAGCACATCTGAGACATCATGTCTCGCTCCATCCACCAATGCCACGTTGCACCACAGACTGTCCAGGAGTTGGCGGATGCTTTAGTCCAGGTCTGGGAGGAGATCCCTCAGGAGACCATCCGCTACCTCATCAGCAGCATGCCCAGGCATTGTAGGGAGGTCATACAGGCACGTGGAGGCCACACACACTGCTGAGCCTAATTTTGACTTGTTTTAAGGACATTACATCAAAGTTGGATCAGCCTGTAGTGTGGTTTTCCACTTTAATTTCCAGACCTCCATGGGTTGATAAATTTGATTTCCATTGATAATTTTTGTGTGATTTTGTTCTCAGCACATTCAACTATGTAAAGAAAAAAATATTTAAAGAAGAATATTTCATTCATTCAGATCTAGGATGTGTTATTTTAGAGTTCCCTTTATTTTTTTGAGCATAATGACTTAATGATAGAACTAACATAAATTGTTGAATGAATACTTGAACGACTCAACAAGCAATTCTCAGGAAAAGAGTGCAGGCAAAAGACTGTGAAGGGTCATTGTCTACTTTGAGCTTGCGTGCGTGTGTGCGTTGTGCGTGCGCGCGCGCCTGTGTGTACGTGTGTGCCTGTTTGTATGTGTATGTGTGTTTACTTGGTGTCAGTGCCCCAGTGCATGGCATAGATCTTGGCCAGGTGACCCCTCAGCGTCTTCCTGGTCTTCAGCTGGACACGTCCGACAAGCGTCGTCCCGGCAACCGCCTCCTGCAGGGTGGTGTCCTGCACTACCTTTCGGGCCTCCTGTAGAGGGATGGTTGTGTGTGGTCAAGTTATGGTTATAATAACTATGGTCCACTTAACTATGGCTAAAACCACTATGATACCGATTGTAATTTTCATGGTGTGCTTATTGCTGCTGCAACCTGGTCTCAGAAGAAAACGTATCACATATGACTAAACTGCTGTTTACATTTACATTTAAGTCATTTAGCAGACGCTCTTATCACACCTACTCCGCCTGCCTTTGGACGAACAGAGCGGTCAGGGGTGGGGATGTATGGTCATAACTGTTGTCATAGATATGACTATGACTGTGGTGTTATGAACACCTATACACCTTACGGTCCAGAGGATCAGAACAGTTAAGATTTTATATTATTGTATTAGGATCTCTTTTAGGGCTAGTTTTCCAAGAGTTCTTAAAGAAATGTCAAATAAAAACATATAGAAATGAGAAAAACAAAAAAAGCTCAAATAAAAGGACAAAAACACAAAGTTTCACATTCCTATTACCTAGACATACGATGAGTAACACCTCTCCCCCTCCTTCCCCCACCCGCATACTTCATGTCCACATATGGATTTAAATACGACATAACATATTACAAGAACTTCTTAGAGCCACTCTCATTCGTAAAATGTATTGAACAACTCGGTTTTTGTCAAGAAGTTCAAGGACTTCACTGCCCTGAGGTGAAATATCTTTTGCCCAGTTGTAATGTGGGTTTTGGGGGTCTAAAGGTTGAGGATTCTTGTTCAGTTTACGGTTGATGATCATGGTAAAAATGTTCAGCAAAATAGTTTAGTAAAGTACTAGCATATGAGAGGAACACAGGCAGGCGTTTATATTCACACTAGTGATCGATTATTGCCTAGCAGTTAGAAAGGAGACCTAGCATCCGGAGGGCTGCCAGTTTGAATCGTGGGTCTGACCGGGGGAGAAAATGGGCGGGAAGTGAGCTGGCAAATAGAGTGTTGCTGCTATCAAATCCTTGAGTTGACCAATAATGTGATCTTCATCTGAATTATTGGTTGATAACTGACAGTGATCTGATCTTTGAGGTTGTCCGCCTCCTTTCGCAGCTCCTCCATTTCGCCCATGGCAACGGTTGGTAGGCGTCGTCACCGATGGAGACAGGAAGTGAAACCAGGTGAGCAGATGTAATCCTGGGGGAGAAAGGGGAAACAACATGAACCTTGTATTTTATCACTTCATTATCCATTCTTCTCACTGTAATGTCAATGTCTGTTACATGTGTACAACACAACACATGATATATTTACGCGTGTTACCAGCTTATTAGATCCAGGTCTACCCACTCTTTTCTTTGTTGTTTAGCTACTGTTTTGCAATTCAAAACCTCCCTCAACTACTTTGCAAACCCTCACAAACACACGCACACACACACAAATACCCATACACTCACAAACCCACACCCATAGTCAAACAAGCTCACTTGCACAGATATGCATGTGCACGCACACGCACGTACATACAAGCGTGCAACTATATGAGCTAGTTAATATAACACATACCGCATGTACACGGACACACTTTAGCATCCTGATTGTAAACTCAAACCTGTGTGCTGTGTCATCTTAATGCCAACACTTTTCTCGTTTGATCTCTCCTCGTGCTTATACGAGCTCAACAAACACCATATTTACTCTGCACTTTTCTATCTCAATTTACTTTAGTGCCATAGACTTCGAAAGCTTTCCAATCTTACGTCAGCCCAGAAAGCATTTATATTTTCGTGATTCCAGTGATGTCACATCACAGCGCTCTGATGACGCAATTAATCCTCCCGGCTGAATCAATGAGGACTGAATCGTTTTTTCAATGACCAAATGATTCTCAGGTTAGGCCTACTTTACAGTGAAGACAAAAAAGTAGGCATCGACTATTTCAAGTATCTCTGTCACATTATCAAATTAGGAACTTTATAACTGGCAATGGCATCAGACTATTTTCTATGAAATCAGATGATAACCTTTACTTTAAAACACTCTAAAAACATGATTATCACATAACATAACATTCCATGTGACATCCACACATCTAATAACATATTTGCATAATATTTGTGACAGATTCAATTATTTGGATCTCACTCCATCTTACCTCGACAAACTACCAGGAGAAGAAAACCCTATATCCCTGGCTTTGATCGTGTTCCTTTCTCTCTCTCTCTCTCTCTCTCTCTCTCTCTCTCTCTCTCTCTCTCTCTCTCTCTCTCTCTCTCTCTCTGTTTGTCTAAAGTGTCTCTGTCAAATCTCATTACCAAATTAATTTGCCTCTCATTTGTGTGAGGAGAAAGGGAGAGGGAGAGAGAAGAGGCCGTGGCTCAGAGAAAGATATTCACTTTCTGTTGTTCCTTGCTGTTCCTATCTGTCTAGCACTGTAGGATACATGCATGTGTGAAAACACTGTAAATCATACGCCTAAATATAGAAATGCCTGAAACAATTAACCCTGAGGCGATTGCATCCATCTCAAGTTAGCTGCGCACATAGGTGTCCTGCTCCTTCACCTAAAGGGAGTAGTATCCACAACGGTCACCTTATCTAGCCTTCATCTGATTTAGGCCACATATTTGGTTCTCTGAGAAAATTACATTTATAAATAGTCCTAACCCAATAAAACGGGACCGTTTTTAAAAAGTGTTTCAACTGTGCTATTGCCCTTTTGCCATCCTGTCCCTGAGACCCCGGCCTGCCATTGTTGCATGTGATTAAATGGCTCCTAGAGGTTGTCGCAGAGTGGAGTGCATTAACATAGAGGGAGGGGGAGAGAGAGAGAGGTAGGGAGGGGGGAGAGGTAGGGATGGGGAGAGAGAGAGAGAGAGGTAGGGAGGGGGAGAGAGAGAGAGAGGTAGGGAGGGGGGAGAGATAGAGAGAGAGAGGTAGGGAGGGGGAGAGAGAGAGAAAGAGAGAAGGGGGTGGGGCTGTGTGTAGAGGCGATGCAGGAGAGAGTGAGTTTAAATCCCAGTGGCTGAGATTTTAAAGGAAGCCTTTTGATTCAAATCTGCTCTCATCCGATTACTGACTGCTCTTTGCATCTGTATAAGAGGTGGAGAGAGAGAGGGGTGAGATGGAGAGATGAGAGAGGGAGGGGGAAACTAGTGGTGGCGGATGAGAGGGAGGGAGAAGGGAGAGAATGGGGTGGTTAAAATCTAAGATAGGGTGAGATGGCTGATTTCTGTATGAAATGGGCAATGAACTTGAACTTGAGCTAGTGATTGTAGGAATGTGTAAGTCAGATCTTGTTTTCTCGCTGTAAATGTTTCACCTTTTCACTATTGACACACCATTAGTATTGTGTCACATACTATTAGGCAGATTGAAGAAAACGTTAACGGTGACCGGTGGCCAAACCTTGAGCACTAAAAACAAACCTTTCTCAGAACGGGACTGAAGAACTATTTCCAATTTGTAGCAAGACACTTTAGTTTTGATTTGAACGACGACGCCTTGAACTGTGTTTCAGTGCTATGAAAGGGTCTAACACAAAGTACCACGTTTCAGCACCTATGCCAACTAGACACCCACAACGCCAGTGATACCGCCGGCAGAGAATCAAATGTATTCCAAAATGGATGTATCAGAGGAAACAATGTATAATGCTCTTAAAAAAAAACAACACTTAAACAAATGATGTGATCAATCAAATAAATGGACTGCGTTTAGACAGGCAGCCCAATTCGGATTTTGTTTTCCCACTAATTGACCAATCACATCAGCTCTGGAAAAAAAAAGATCTGAAGTGAAAAGATCTGATGTGATTGGTCAAGACCAATTAGTGGGGAAAAAAAGATGAGAATTGGGCTGCATGTGTAAACTGTCTGTCAATGGGGGGGGGGGGTCCACTTAGAAGATACAATGAATGTAAACGGAGTAGCGCATTAGTAGTGCAATAGCAATATTACATGAATTATAATATAGAAATTATATGTAAATCCTTGTTATGATAAAAATGTTAAACATTCAATTAAACATATCCAATCCAAGTTAGCATCGTTTTTCCATGTGATCTCCAAGGAATCGACCATGCTGCCATACTTCTTCAATTAAATTCCCTACCATGTTGTCGAGAAAAAAAAATGGATTCATAGATTTTACAGTATCGATAAACTGTTATTTGTCGCCATTAAACGGCACCCTCGTCGTAGTGCTATCAAATGAAATTGATACTTATCCCACAGACCCCACTCATTTTGATTATATGAGAAAATCAGGACACACTCAAACCAGAACTAAAAGTACTTCTACACTCCCCCAAACTCATCTAGCAGCAGCAGGTAGCCTAGCGGGTAGTCCTTTCCTGCAGTCAATTACCAAAAGTGCCCCCTGTGGCCTCATGGCTGGAATATTACTCATATTTTTCATGATTTCATCATTAATAAAGATGTCAAAAAACCTGGTGACGATCCAGTGTTTCTATGTCAAACAATGCTGTTATGTTTCGGTCTTCTGGGATGTATTTAAAGTGCAATATTGAGATGCAAACTCGAAATGTAATACTTTTCAACTCTATATCTGACATGGTACAGATTTCTTTCTTTTTTTTAAACCATGTGTATGAGGTGCATACATTTGTTTCAAAGTAGATTTGTTTAAGACTACCAAGAATCACTCTGGGTGACCCTGATTTAGCCCACTGCAGTAAAAGGTTAAGAGCATTGGTCCAGTAACCGAAAGGTCACTGGTTTTAATCCCCAAGCCGAATGGGTAAAAAAATATGTTGATGTGCCCTTGAGCAAGGCACTTACCCAAATTGCTCCTGTAAGTCGCTCTGGATAAGTGTCTGCTAAATGACAAAAATTGTACAAATCTGTTACAACCAAGAGCTCCATATACAGCGCTACTGTGACCAGAGGGTTTCACTTACAAATCTATTCACATATCCAATCAAAAACTACAAACAAAGAAAACAACAATTGAGGTGTAAAATACAAATGTATGGCTGCCCACTCACCAAATAAGGAAGTTCTCCAGTGGGTTTCTTAACCTGTTCTCACTTTTCAGGGTCCCTCCGTTTGGTTGTCATATGTTTACCCCTCTTCTGTTACTAGATGTTTTTTATTCAGTTTTCCTGTCCCACACAGAATGGATATTCCACTCTCTCGCCCTCTCTCTCTCTCTCTCTCACACACGCTCTCTCCTGTGAGGAACAGATGAGGATTGGAGCGGATGAAGAGAGATCAGGGATGAGGGGATAAATCCAGCGATGGAGAGTGAGAGGGTGGGCTTGGGGGGGGTTGGGGCGTGAGAGAGGGAGACAGAGAAAGAAAAGATAGTGAGAAAGAGAGAGAGAGAGAGAGAGAGAAACAGAGAGAGAGAAACATAGAGAGAGAGAGAGAGAGAAACAGAGAGAGAAACAGAGAGAGAAACAGAGAGAGAGAGAGAAACAGAGAGAGAGAGAGAAACAGAGAGAGAGAGAGAAACAGAGAGAGAGAGAGAGAGAGAAACGGAGAGAGAAGAGAGAGAGAGAGAAACAGAGAGAGAGAAACAGAGGAAGAAACAGAGAGAGAGTGGGAGATAGGGAATGCGTGAGAGAGAGAGAGAGAGAGAGAGAGAGAGAGAGAGAGAGAGAGAGAGAGGGAGGCAAGCATAGCACACCAAACAAGGTGGGCAATCGTGTCATGGGGTCAAAAGACAGGAACCGGTCCTGCATTAATAAAAAAAAATCTTTTTAAATGCACTCCTGGACATGGCTTTTTATGGTGTGGTGTGAAGCCTGTGACTGGCAGGGGGCTTCAGTGTTTTGTAAACTTGAGAAAAGTCTAATTTTAGAAAAGCCAGCAGCACAGACAGAGAGATGGGGACCAGATGAGGGGACATTGGTGACACATTGCAGGCCAGGGGAGAGAAGTTACTCTAGTACACCTGCATGTATGAACCTCTAAGGCCAGCACCTCGACCTGCCTCACTATGACCTGATGAAGATACACATATGCTACAAAGCCACATGGGTAAGAATAGAGTAGATTTGATTGTCCTCTGAGAAGGTCATTCTCTTTCACAGGCTCGTACCATGGTTCATAGGTGTGGTCCATAATACTGTATTTACGGCACTTTTATATGTGGCACTTTTCATGGTCTCAATGAGCTACATTATACTGTTCAAAAATATGCAGCCGAAAAGGCAACTTGCTAAAAGTGAGACAAAGTAAAAAGGAGATGGACAGAAAGAGTGCAGGGAGGGGGAGGGAGGGAGGGAGGGAGGGAGGGAGGGAGGGAGGGAGGGAGGGAGGGAGGGAGGGAGGGAGGGAGGGAGGGAGGGAGGGAGGGAGGGAGGGAGGAAACAAACACAGCGAGTAAGGAGACAGGCAGAGCGAAAAAGAGACAGAGAAGTTTCACTACATTGCCCTTTGACTTTTTGAACTTATCTTCACATGTACAGTTAGTATTAACCCAATGCTTCCACTCTCTCTCGCATGGTCAAATAGCAACAGGACTCATTTGAGCGAACAGACACTCAACCTTTTTCTGACAGAGCTGACGCTGGATTCGGGGGAGAGACCGAGCGAATGTGAGAGAGAGAGAGTTGGAGAGCAAGAGGTGCGGAGGGGCATTTGAGAGAACCAGCGTGGGGCCGAGAATTGTAATCTATTAAGCTTTGTGTGGTCGTCTCTATTGGTCTCGCACATTCAGCTAAGCTACACGCGCCAGCAGTGAGCCTGCAGAGCAGCTTTTGGCTGTGTGACAGCCAGGACAGAGCACTGAGCCTTCTGTTGCTCTGTGATGCTATACAGCGTAATTATAACACTACAGCCATTAGCAGCCCACTGTCCTTCTCTCCAAGTCTTAAACAAAGGGAAAGGGGAGGAGGGGATTAAATGTAAAATCACATAGCCAGAAGAACCAGCCATCAACAAACAGCCTGGGAAGACACTGAAGTGATAGCCGATCTAATACTAGACTACCCTGTCTGGGTCAGTCGTTGAGCTACTTGTATGCCGGTCTTTATTTGTCACCTGTGACCAATGTGCTTGTATAGTGTGATGGCAGTAACCAACATTGGTGTGACAGGATCACTTGACTTAACAGTATATACAGTGCCTTGCAAAAGTATTCGGCCCCCTTGAACTTTGCGACCTTTTGCCACATTTCAGGCTTCAAACATAAAGATATAAAACTGTATTTTTTGTGAAGAATCAACAACAAGTGGGACACAATCATGAAGTGGAACGACATTTATTGGATATTTCAAACTTTTTTAACAAATCAAAAACTGAAAAATTGGGCGTGCAAAATTATTCAGCCCCCTTAAGTTAATACTTTGTAGCGCCACCTTTTGCTGCGATTACAGCTGTAAGTCGCTTGGGGTATGTCTCTATCAGTTTTGCACATCGAGAGACTGAAATTTTTCCAGAAGTTCAGTGAGGATCTCTGAATGATCCAATGTTGACCTAAATGACTAATGAAGATAAATACAATCCACCTGTGTGTAATCAAGTCTCCGTATAAATGCACCTGCACTGTGATAGTCTCAGAGGTCCGTTAAAAGTGCAGAGAGCATCATGAAGAACAAGGAACACACCAGGCAGGGCCGAGATACTGTTGTGAAGAAGTTTAAAGCCGGATTTGGATACAAAAAGATTTCCCAAGCTTTTAACATCCCAAGGAGCACTGTGCAAGCGATAATATTGAAATGGAAGGAGTATCAGACCACTGCAAATCTACCAAGACCTGGCCGCCCCTCTAAACTTTCAGCTCATACAAGGAGAAGACTGATCAGAGATGCAGCCAAGAGGCCCATGATCACTCTGGATGAACTGCAGAGATCTACAGCTGAAGTGGGAGACTCTGTCCATAGGACAACAATCAGTCGTATATTGCACAAATCTGGCCTTTATGGAAGAGTGGCAAGAAGAAAGCCATTTCTTAAAGATATCCATAAAAAGTGTCGTTTAAAGTTTGCCACAAGCCACCTGGGAGACACACCAAACATGTGGAAGAAGGTGCTCTGGTCAGATGAAACCAAAATTTAACTTTTTGGCAACAATGCAAAACGTTAGGTTTGGCGTAAAAGCAACACAGCTCATTACCCTAAACACACCATCCCCACTGTCAAACATGGTGGTGGCAGCATCATGGTTTGGGCCTGCTTTTCTTCAGCAGGGACAGGGAAGATGGTTAAAATTGATGGGAAGATGGATGGAGCCAAATACAGGACCATTCTGGAAGAAAACCTGATGGAGTCTGCAAAAGACCTGAGACTGGGATGGAGATTTGTCTTCCAACAAGACAATGATCCAAAACATAAAGCAAAATCTACAATGGAATGGTTCAAAAATAAACATATCCAGGTGTTAGAATGGTCAAGTCAAAGTCCAGACCTGAATCCAATCGAGAATCTGTGGAAAGAACTGAAAACTGCTGTTCACAAATGCTCTCCATCCAACCTCACTGAGCTCGAGCTGTTTTGCAAGGAGGAATGGGAAAAAGAATTCAGTCTCTCGATGTGCAAAACTGACAGACATACCCAAAGCGACTTACAGCTGTAATCGCAGCAAAATGTGGCGCTACAAAGTATTAACTTAAGGGGGCTGAATAATTTTGCACGCCCAATTTTTCAGCTTTTGATTTGTTAAAAAAGTTTGCAATATCCAATGAATGTCATTCCACTTCATGATTGTGTCCCACTTGTTGTTGATTCTTCACAAAAAAATACAGTTTTATATCTTTATGTTTGAAGCCTGAAATGTGGCAAAAGGTCGCAAAGTTCAAGGGGGCCGAATACTTTCGCAAGGCACTGTAGTATCAAAAAGGGTTCAATCAAACCGGCCTTACAGTAGCTAATGTCTGCTTAAATCTGAACGGGACTGAAAAGGATATACGGATATGGACATGCCTCATTTCGTCTGGGCGTGGACGCTACAAGGTGTCGAAAGCATTCCACAAGGATGCTGGCCCATGTTGACTCCAATGTTTCCCGCAGTTTTGTCAAGTTGTCTGGATGTCCTCCTGGTGGGCCATTCTTGATACACACCGGAAAACTGTTGAGCGTGAAAACACCCAGCACCGTTGTAGTTCTTGACACAAACCCGTGCGCCTTGCACCTACTACCTTCCCCACGTTCAAAGGCACTTAAATGTTTCGTCTTGCCCCATTCACCCTCTGAATGGCACACACACACACACACACAATCCAAAGTCTTAGGTGTCGAGGCTTTAAAAAAAATCCTTCTTAAACCCGTCTCCTCCCCTTCGTCTACACTGACTGAAGTGTATTTAGCAAGCAACATTTCACCTGGATTCACCTGGTCAGTCTACATCATGGAAAGAGGAGGTGTTCCTAATGTTTTGTACACCTTGGTGTGTATACTGCATGTTACATGGATGTGTGTCCTTTCCTCTATTAGAGGAACCACCGTAGAAATAGAATGAGAACAGTCCTATATCTGTGGAAAACACCCTCACATCAAACCATAAAGAAAATGATTCAACACATTCAAGTGACGTGTTCCTTTGTGCATTTGAATGATACGGTGATGATGCTTTTACTATCTGGCCCATGACTCCTTTTACGTTATATTTTATATCAATTTGTTTTGGGGGATTGATTACTAATCGTGTGATATTCAACAGATGAAGTACAGCCCATATACAGCACATCACTTGTATACACATGTAGACACATCATTTGACGCTAGAAAGTGGGGTGACGGTGTGACGATGCTTTGAGAGGCCTCTTTGGGAATGCACCGGCTGGAGAGGGTAGGTTACGGGATGGAAGCGGTTAAAACCAGGAGTCCATTAACGGGCCAGTCGACCCAATTCTGCAGCACCCGCGGATTATCACGGGGGGGTGAGAGAGTTAATATGGGTCGTAAACAGTGCTTGACTGGCCGTGACTTAGTAATGCGAGGAGGGGGAGATATAAATGGGGGTGTTTAAATGGGAGAGAAAATGGGAGTGAGTGAGTGTGTCAGACTGGATGTAAATTATGAAATGAATTCTAGTTGGATTATGATTCCATATTCTAAATGGGAGAGATTTCCTTAACTTCATAAACAAATGCACTCATTTATGAGGGATTAACGGTAATCTCTCATTCTATCCTTCCCCCCCTTCTGCATACCTCTCTCTCCATCTCTCCCCACGAAGCATCAGTTTTTTGTGCATTGCAGAGCTTTGTCTATCTCCATCTCCCTCTTTGTCTTTCCCTTTCTATGTCAGTGTTTCTGTACTGCACGGTCTAGTCCCTAAGCAGGTGTGACATCTCTTTCTCCTTATGTGTCTATGTCTCTCCTCCCTTCCCCTCCTCTGTCTCTCTCTACCCCCCTCCATCTCTGACACATTAACCCTCTCTTGGTTTCATGGTCTTCATCTCCACAGAGTTCAAGGGCAGCCTGGCCCTGAGGAAATCGGTTAATGGATCTAGGAATCCACACCTATTATCTCAACCCCCCCACTTCACCCTCTCTTTCTCCCTCAGTCTCTCTCTCTCTCTAGTCAAATGCAGTGGGAATTGGCTTATATGGATAGGGCTAAATTGAAATATTTATTCCAGAACAAATATGAAAACCATATGCATAACCATGGTAGCAATTGAAAGGGAACAGTTTGTAGATAATGGGGAAATTATTAGACCGAAGGTGAGTACGCAACAGTTCAACGGACACAAGACCCAGTCAAAACTGTTCGCTGCTCTGGCCCCCCAATGGTGGAACAAACTCCCTCACGACGCCAGGACAGCGGAGTCAATCACCACCTTCCGGAGACACCTGAAACCCCACCTCTTTAAGGAATACCTAGGATAGGATAAGTATTCCCTCTCACCCCCCTTTAAGATTTAGATGCACTATTGTAAAGTGACTGTTCATAAGGTGAATGCACCAATTTGTATGTCGCTCTGGATAAGAGCGTCTGCTAAATCACTTAAATGTAAATGTAACAAGACTGATTTGAAACATTACACTGTTGAGTTTATGCGCATTTGACATTTACTGTACTTTTCGCCGGCCGCGTTTGTTAATAACGAAATCAGAAAATACTCTAGATACGTTAAGCTGTGCCGCCGAGGAACTAGAGTAAGCACACTTGTGGTAGTTTTGTTTGGAACACAGCCCTGCGTCACAGCCATCACACAATTACTGGTGTTGCTTTTACGCAATCCAAAAACGGTCCATTTTTAAATCGCAATCTGGGTCAGGTGAGCATGATTTTGACAGCTTGTTCTATTGTCAACGTGACTTGCTGAGGTTTGTACGATCTTAGTGTTATGCTTTCACAAGGCAATTCAGAGAAACAGATCGTAATTTTGGTGCGCATAGAAAGGAGTCCTGGGTGCATTCAGGTGCGTGTGCCGCAGCAAATGTTCTTAACAATAAACAAACGTACGCTCATTCGGTCCAGATCAACCCAGGGTATGATGCCATGTCATCTTGTAACTGTACATCAAACAGTGATCAGAAACGTTGACATGAGATTCATGGTTTGGAAATGTGAAGTGCACATTTGGACTATGACTTCAAAGCTGTATTTATTATAATACTCAACGTCGCATATTTCAAAATATATCGAGTCACCGTAAAATGTACAGCATTTCGCTCGCTCGGACAACAAAACAGTTTGCAAAGGTGGCCCAATTAGCGGGACAAGCGCTGGTGCCTGTTCAAAACTGTACAGCCACTATGTTCTAAATCTGCCTTTTTCAACCCGCGAATGGGTATGGGTGTAAAGGGTTAAACAGTTGATCATGCAGGAGGTTTGGAGTTGACCTTTTAACCTTCTACAGGGTTGTGTATGAGAGCTCTTGTGGATGTCAATGTTTAATATGTCATGTTCTTAATGTACATGTGTGTAATGTACGGCATTGACCCAATAAAGGGGATTTCTAAATTCTCTCTCTCCCACTTACACCTCTTTCCGACAGAGGGGAGATGCCACTTCAGAGGCACCTCAGCTATGGCTTTTTTCTTCTTCTTCTATATCTGCAACAAGGGCTTTTTTCCATTCTCACTCCCTCTCCACCATTTTGAATAACTTTTATTCAATTCCTTTTACTTTTCTCCAGCAGGTATGTAACGGTCATTACATAGCAAACACTAAGGCCTACACTAACACAAATGGACTGATTGTCAATGGGGGGGGGGGGGGCACACAATACCGTCTCAAAGAGAAAGACTGAGGGAGCGAAAGAGATGGACAAAAATACCTTCTTTCACAAATGGTCTGAGAGAGAGAGAGAGAGAGAGAGAGAGAGAGAGGAGAGAGAGAAAAAAAGAAAGTGAAAGAGCGTGGGTAGGGATTGAAAAGCCTGGTGTAAAAATAGAGAATAGTTTATGGTCTTTTGGGAGAGGGGACTGTTGGCTGGACCAGGACGGTCCACCAAGTAGGACGGGGAGGTTAACAGGACTACCCCGCTGTTCAGCGTGGGTGGTTCAGTCTTTAAATCCATCACCGCAGCTCATCACAGCTCGTCCTTTCCCCCTGTCACCCTGCCCCTCCCTCTACTCCTCGACGACTGGCTTCCGCTTCTACCACTCCGAGCAGGGGCAGCGGTGCCCTCTCTTCCCTCCTCTTTTCCTTCTCTTCCTTTCATCACACTCTGTCCATCTGCAGCCCACAGGGCCTCGGCCTCCTCCCTCTCCTGCAGGAGGCACAGAAGGTACAATAGTGTGAGGTAAAGTGAGGTTCAATGGACCGTATTCACACCACGGCCGTGATCAGACAAAATCCAGGCTAGAGGGGTAGGAAGCAGAATTTCTCCTTCAGAATCTAGGGAAAATTGTGCCAGAACTTTCCTCGAGTTCAACCTTAAAATTATAGATCATTAATAAACCGACCAAAGGTAAAATAAAAAAAGTGCCTATTGTCACATGTTATTTGACTACCAACCCTAGCTGACGTTGACTTATTCTTCAAAAGCGCCATCTAAAACAAAAAGTGAATTACCATAGGGAAAATAGCTTTAAATCGTCAGTGCTAGATGTGAAAAATGAGAAAGAAATAACCATTACATTTGCATGCATGTTCTGTTTGTTTGTCTGCAGCTGATCTTGTTGCTATAAACAATAACCTTGCAGTCACTTTTGTAAGTTCACCGCTTGTGGTAGAAGTTCACCTTAACCACTGATCTAGGATCAGCTTCGCATACCTAACCATTAATACAAAACATGAATTTAAAAAAAAATGGTTAGGGGCAACACTAACCAATTTCAACTTCACTTCCCTACCAAGATGGCTGCCATTGTGGCTCCCACATTACCATCTAGTGAGCAGTCGGTCCTCCCTTTTTTTAAATAAAAAATAAAAAATACACTCTATAGCATTAGCCTGGTCCCAGATCTGTTTGTGCTGTCTTACCAACTCCTATGGTTATTGTCATGCCAAACATATCTGATCTGGGACAGGTTTATATAGAGCAACCAATCCAATAACAGTTCTCACCATATCCCTGTGGTGCTTCTCCTTGGTGAACCAAAGGGCCAGTGCACACCTTCGGCCAGCGGTCACCGCGGTCACACCATGGGGGTTGACAGGACCGGAGGAGAACCCCACCAGCCGACCACAGGTGGGTTTCACCCGGGCCTACAGAAAGAAAGAGAGCAAGAGTGTCAGAAAGGGTAGCCTCTATAAGGGCCATGCTGGAATGGATAGAAGAGGCAACATCATCAGAACTTACTACGTACACACAACACCAACTATTTGTTCTTAATTTAGCGTTAGGGCTAATATTAGGTGTACAGTTACTGAACGGGTTAAGGTTCGAATTGCATACGTTAGAAAGCTGTGCTTCCATCCTTTCTAGCATGGCCAGATAGTGATGACCGGGGCCGGTGGGGCATAGGTCAAAGTTCACGTGAAGATCAGCCAGTGTAAAGTGTTCTACTTGAGTTTGAAATGTCAAGTGACTTACTGTGACAGTCTTGGCATCCCTGTCTGTGAAGAAGAGCTCCCCACCGTCAAAGTCATTGTTCAGATAGAGCACAGCGCTGGAATGGAATCAGACAATGGTCTTAGTCGGCATTTAACAACAAGTCTAGTCAAAGTTGTCAGTTGCCATTTCTATTGCTTAGTCAACAAATCTAATGGTACTATATAACACACTGTCAGAGGCATGTCACATTATTTCCTCACACCCTCCTGCCTGAAATCAAGAATCTACACTAGGCTGTGGAATGGTACTTGTGTTTGTTTACCTTAGAATGAGGAGACCATCGAACCCTGGTAGTATTAAGATGTCACGCCGTACTGGTTTGAGTTTATTCAGGATGGGAGTGTCTGTTCATGTCATTTATATACACTTCCCTCCGTATGGATTTGGACAGTGAAGCAGTGTTTTTAAATTTGGCTTTGCCCTCCAGCATTTTGGATTAGCGATCAAATGTTTCATATGAGGGCGACTGTACAAAATGTCACCTTTCATTTGAGTGTATTTTCATGCATATCTGTTTTACCGTTTAGAAATAAAGGCATTGTATGTATCTAGTCCCCCGATTTGAAGAAGTCATAAGTATTTGGACATACAGTGCATTTGGAAAGTATTCAGACCCCTAAACGTTTTCCACATTTCATTACGTTACAGCCTTATTCTAAAACTGATTAAATTGTTTTTTCCCCTTCATCTATCTACACACAATACCCCATAATAACAAAGCAAAAACAGGTTCAGACATTTTTGCAAATGTATTAAACATAAAACTGAAATATCACATTTACATAAGCATTTCGACTCTTTCCTCAGTACTTTGTTGAAGCACCTTGGGCAGCGATTACAGCCTTGAGTCTTCTTGGGTATGACGCTGCAAGCTTGGCACACCTGTAATTGGGGAGTTTCTCCCATTCTTCTCTGCAGATCCTCTCAAGCTCTGTCAGGTTGGATGGGGAGTGTTGCTGCACAGCTATTTTCAGGTCTATCCAAAGATGTTCGATTGGGTTCAAGTCCAGGCTCTGGCTGGGAAACTTTTTTTTGTTTGTTGAATTTTTCCCCCGTTTTCTCCCCAATTTTGTGGTGTCCAATTGTTTTAGTAGCTACTATCTTGTCTCATCGCTACAACTCCCGTACGGGCTCGGGAGAGACGAAGGTTGAAAGTCATGCGCCCCCCGATACACAACCCAACCAAGCCGCACTGCTTCTTAACACAGCGCGCATCCAACCCGGAAGCCAACCGCTCCAATGTGTCGGAGGAAACACCGTGCACCTGGCAACCTTGGTTAGCGCGCACTGTGCCCGGCCCGCCACAGGAGTCGCTGGTGCGCGATGAGACAAGGACATCCCTACCGGCCAACCACTGCGCCACGCGGGAGGCCTGGCTGGGAAACTCAAGGACATTCAGAGACTTGTCCCGAAGCCACTCCTGCGTTGTCTTAGTTGTGTGTTAAGGGTTGTTGTCCTGTTGGAAGATGAACTTTCACCCCAGTCTGAGATCCTGAGCGCTCTGGAGCATGTTTTCATCAAGGATCTCTCTGTACTTTGCTCCGTTCCTCTTTCTCTTGATCCTATCTAGTCTCCCAGTCCCTGCCGCTGAAAAACATCCCCACAGCATGATTCTGCCACCACCATGCTTCACCGTAGGGATGGTGCCAGGTTTCCTCCAGATGTGACACTTGGCATTCAGGCCAAAGAGTTCAATCTTGGTTTCATCAGATCAGACTAGAGAATCTTGTTTCTTTGCCTTTTGGCAAACTCCAAGAGGGTTGTCATGTGCCTTTTACTGAGGGGTTGCTTCCGTTTGGCCACTCTACCATAAAAGGCCTGATTGGTGGAGGGCTGCAGAGATGGTTGTCCCATATCCACAGAGGAACTATGGAGCTCTGTCAGAGTGACCATCGGGTTCTTGGTCACCTCCCTGACCAAGGCCCTTCTCCCCCGATTGCTCAATTTGGACAGACGGCCAGCTCTAGGAAAAGTCCTGGTGGTTCCAAACTTCTCCCATTTAAGAATGATGGAGGCAACTGTGTTCTTGGGGACCTTCAATGCTGCAAAAATGTTTTGGTACCCTTCCCCGGTTCTGTGCCTCGACACAATCCAACTCCTTCGACCTCATGGCTTGGTTTTTGCTATGACATGCACTGTCAACTGTGGGACCTTATATAGACACGTGTGTACCTTTTCAAATCATGTCCAATCAATTGAGTTTATCACAGGTGGACTCCAATCAAGTTGTAGAAACATCTCAAGGATGAACAATGGAAACAGGCTGCACCTGAGCTCAATTTCAAGTCTCTTTGTGTCTGAATACTTATGTAAATAAGGTATTTAAATATATATATATATGTATACTAAAAACATGTTTTTTTAAATCAATTTAAGAATAAGGCTTTAAACGTAACAAAATGTGGAAAAGGGGAAGGGGTCTGAACACTTTCCGAATGCACTGTATTTACTTATAGCATATTCAAGCAGTCAAAAGTGTAGTATTTGGTCCCATATTCCGAGCACGCAATGACCATGTCAATCTTGTGACTCTACAAACTTGTTGCATGCAATTTGTTTTGGTTGGATTTCGGATTATATTTCACCCAATAGGAACTGAATGGTGAATAATGTATCGTGTCATTTTGGAGTCAATCGCATTGTAAATAAATATAGAAGATGTTTCTGAACAGTTCTACTTTAATGTGGATGCTACCATGATTACGGACAATCATGAATAATGATGATCAAAACTCCACAATCATGAATATAGATCATACCCCCACAAAAATGCTAACCACGGCCTCCCGGGTGGCGCAGTGGTTAAGTGCGCAGTACTGCAGCGCCAGCTGTACCACCAGAGAGACTGGGTTCGTGCCCAGGCTCTGTCATAACCGGCCGCGACTGGGACACACAATTGGGGCGACACACAATTGGCCTAGCGTCGTCCGGGTTAGGGAGGGTTTGGCCGGTAGGGATGTCTCATCGTGCACCAGCGACTCCTGTGGCGGGCCAGGCGCAGTGCATGCTAACCAAGGTTGCCAGGTGCACCGTGTTTCCTCCGACACATTGGTGCGGCCGTCTTCCTGATTGGATGCGCGCTTTGTTAAGAAGCAGTGCGGCTTGGTTGGGTTGTGTATCGGGGGGCGCATGACTTTCAACCTTTTTTTAAATATAGAAAAAAATGCTAACCTCCCCTATTATCGGTAATGGCGAGAGGTTAGTATGTTTTGTTGTTAGCCTCTGAACGTCATCTCACTCATAATTATTCATTAATGATTTTTCTTATAATCTTGCCATTATCAGGATTAATTAAAGTTTTCAGAAACATCTTATCTACTCACTTAGAAGAAAATAAAACTCCAGTCACCATTCAGTTACTATTGTGCAAAACAGAAAGAGTTTGTAAGTGTCACATGTTTGTTGTCATTGTGTGAAAGAAATATGGGACCAAATACTAAACTTTTGACTACTCTGATATGCTGTAAGTGAATTTCTCGAAATATTTAGGACTTCTTCACACTGGAGGGACAAAATACATAAAGTGCCTTCATGTGTAAATGGTAAAACAGATATGTATGAAAATACCCTCAAATAAAAAGTTACATTTTGTACTGTCGCATCATGAAACATTTGATCTCAAATCCAAACTGATGGAGTATAGTGCCAAATGTACCATTTTAGCTTCACTGTTCAAATACATACACATGGGAGTGTATGTGGTGTTATATACAGTAGCTCAACTACCAAGTCTTGTGTGTGTTTTTTACGTGTATTTACATGTCTGTGCATGCACAGTGCAGACGTCTGCATGCTTCTGTGTGTGCATGTGTTTTGCCAGTCTGTGTGTGTGTGTGTGCGCGCATGTATGAGTGTGTGTGTACCTCAGGTCTCTGTGTGTAAAGGCAGGTGGTTCTCTCCAGCACTGTCTGGTCTCAGGTTCCAGTAGACAGTTGTCCACATGAACAGGGTGAGACAGGTCCAGTCTCCCCTCCTGGTCCCCTGGACAGGACACACAACACAAGAGGGCCATGTTCATTAGGCACCAAATGGAAGAGAAATGTACTGAAATACGGAGGGACTACCTGGAGTTGTCCAATAAGAAACACTAATTTATTTTTCCGTTGCAAAACGTTTTAGACAGTTTTCCCATTGTGTGCTCTAATGAACATGACCCAGGTAACACAAAGGGTGACATAACACAGAGCAGATAAGACACCTGATACAAGTCAGGGGTTAGCTATTGGGTTACACTAGAAATGGGAAAAACGTGATGAAATCTAGAGGCCTTAACCCTATTTGAATAGGAAAGCCTTGCGCCATTTTGCATTGAGACCCACAAATGTAATACATAATGAAATCAACAGAACAGATGGAAATGAACATGAAATATGAAGACGTGAAACCAAACATTTTTGGAACCATCATTCCAAGAAATAGAGGGCATTGCTTGAGTGGACCATACCTGTGATGGCGCTGCGGCACACTAGATGTGTGTAGGAGAAATGGAGTCCTGAGGGGCTCCTGAAGTAGGAGTGCAAGAGGGTTCTCACCCTCTCCCCCATCTCATGCAGCAGCTTAGCGTCTGATTGGTTCACCATGCCGTCCTGAGCCAACTGCAGACCAGAAAAGTGTTCAACTATTCATTAGCTGTGTGGCCATGTGAGACAAAGAGCGATCGACAGATAGACAGACGGATAGATTTAATCTCCAGATGCATCGTTCTCACCTTGACAGCTCTGAGGACAGTCAGGCCCTCAAACTTCTCATGGGGGGTGTGTGGGGACCGTCGCCCCCGGTAACCGTCCCCAGCGGACGCAGCTGCCTGTCAGAGACAATACAGGAAGTCATCATGGAGGATATGAGCTTATAGCCCTGTTGGAATACTTATGCTATTGCTGAATTCCAAATCCACCCCTGGGTCATATCCCTAAGAACCATAAAGATCAGGGCCAGAATTCATAAACTATATCTAACATCCGTTCAAAAGTTTGGGGTCACTTTGAAAGAAAAGCTAATTTTTTGTCCATTAAAATAAAATCAAATTGATCAGAAATACAGTGTAGACATTATTAATGTTGTAAATTAGAATTTTAGCTGGAAACAACTGATTCTTAATGGAATATTTACATAGGCGTACAGAGGCCCATTACCAGCAACCATCACCCCTGTGTTCCAATGGCACATTGTGTTAGCTAATCCAAGTTTCTAATTTTAAAAGGATAAGTGATCATTAGAAAACCCTTTTGCAATTATGTTAGCACAGCTGAAAACTGTTGCTCTGATTAAAGAACCAATACAATTGGCTTTCTTTAGACTCGTTGAGTATCTGGAGCATCAGCATTTGTGGGTTCGATTACAGGCTCAAAATGGCCAGAAACAAAGACCTTTCTTCTGAAACTCATCAGTCTATTCTTTTTCTGAGAAATGAAGGCTATTCGACGCAAGAAATTGTCAAGAAACCGAAGATCTCGTACAATGCTGTGTACTACTCCCTTCACAGAACAATGCAAACTGGCCCTAACCAGAACAGAACGAGGAGTGGGAGACCCCGGTGCACAACTGAGCAAGAGGACAAGTACATCAGAGTGTCTATCTTGAGAAACAGACGCCTCACAAGTCCTCAACTGGCAGCTTCTCAACGTCAACAATGAAGAAGCAAGTCCAGGATGCTGGCCTTCTAGGCAGAGTTTCTCTGTCCAGTATCCACGTTCTTTTGCCCATCTTAATATTTTATTTTTATTGGCCAGTCTGAGATATGGCTTTTTCTTTGAAACTCTACCTAGAAGGCCAGCATCCCGGAGTCACCTCTTCACTGTTGAAGTTGAGACTGGTGTTTTGCGGGTACTATTTAATGATGCTGCTCTGCTCCAAAACCACCATAATAAAGCCAGACTACTTTGCAACTGCACATGGGGACAAAGATGGAACTTTTTGGAGAAATGTCCTCTGGTCTGATGAAACAAAAATAAAACTGTTTGGCCATAATGACCATCGTTATGTTTGGAGGAAAAGGGGGACACTTGCAAGCCGAAGAACACCATACCAACCGTGAAGCACGGGGGTGGCAGCATCATGTTGTGGGGGTGCTATGCTGCAGGAGGGACTGGTGCCCTTCACAAAATAGATGGATTCATGAGGGAGGAAAAGTATGTGGATATATTGAAGCAACATCTCAAGACATCATTCAGGAAGTTAAAGCTTGGCCGCAAATGGTCTCCCAAATGTACAATGACCCCAAGCATGCTACCAAATACTAATTGAGTGTATGTAAACTTCTGACCCACTGGGAATGTGATGAAAAAAATAAAAGCTGAAATAAATCTTTATCTCTACTATTATTCTGACATTTCACATTCTTAAAATAAAAGTGGTGATCCTAACTGACCTAAGACAGGGAATTTTTACTAGGACTAAATGTCAGGAATTGTGAAAAAACTGAGTTTAAATGTATTTGGCTAAGTTGTATGTAAACTTCAGACTTCAACTGTATATTCATATACAATGTACAGTATATGGCCATTGATAGGCTCTGTGTGATTTTCACTATATTGCAGTTTCAGCTATTATTTCCCATCCAATGGGAAACAGCAAAGGGACAGGGCTCATTAAAAGGGAGTCTGGTTTTCTGAGCAAATAATATGCAAGCTTACGGTCGCTAGGCGCAGTACTGTGTTGCATTCCTTCTGATCTAGAACTCCGTCCAGCACGACGCGATTAGTTCCATTTAAAGAATTGTCGTCCATGCTGATGGTGACACCAACCTGAGGAACGGGACCCCCTGGGGATGGAACAGAACGGAGGTGTGAGTGAGACACAGGAAAAGGGTCCACACACACACACACACATAAACGCAAACACAAATTTAAATCAAAGAGGTATTTATCAGATTAGCGTTTCCCAATCCCGTGACCCGAGCCAATGATGTTTTTTGTCATTACCAATCCGTCAATGTGTGCTTCTAACATGCCAAACACTAATGTTTATCCTTACCTGCGTAGAACCCACTATCGTCCATCTCCACCTCTTTCTCTCCCGCCTTCAATTTCTCATTCAGCACTTCCTTTTCTGCTCTGGAAATCAAAAAGGAAATGGCTTTCAACCGCCCAATAGCACTTCAAAGCCTCTTTCTCTCCACAATCCCGTCCTCTTTTGCATGAACTTTCTCCTTCACTTTTCCTCCTACCTCCATGTGTCTCTCAGCAACTCAGGAACAACCTCCTCTGGAGTCCAGAGATCCTATATCGGAGGACAAAAACACAAAAGGAACAAACTGCTGTATTTTTTTTATAGCCTTGATATACAGTAGATACTTTATGGCTCTGAGCCAAACCAGAACCAGCGATAATCAATAAACAACATCATCATACCGGGTCGGTGAAATTAAAGTTGAGGTTTTCCATTCCGAAGTAGAGTAGCTTTTTCTCCTGCAGTGAGCGGCTCACATACCTGGCTATCTCCTGAGTATATAAAGACAGAGACCGAGGCTTAGAGACTGCTGCCCTATGTACATAGACATGGAATCAATGGTCACTTTAATAATGGAACACTGGTCACTTTAATAAAAATATAAATATATTTTATAAATATTTATATGTCCCTACACCCGCAATAACATGTTTACATACGGTTTTACTCATGTCATATGTATATACTGTATTCTAGTCAATTCTTCATTCCATTCTCTTACTTTTAGATTTGTGTGTGTTGTTGTGAATTGTTAAATACTACTGCACTGTTGGAGCTAGGAACTAAAGCATGTTCCTACACCCGCAATAGCATCGGCTAAATATGTGTATGCGACCAATATCTATCTACAGTAGGGAGAACAAGTATTTGATACACTGACGATTTTGCAGGTTTTCCTACTTACAAAGCATGTGGAGGTCTGTAATTTACATTTCAACTGTGAGAGACGGAATCTAAAACAAAAATCCAGAAAATCACATTGTATGATTTTTAAGTAATTCATTTGCATTTTATTGCATGACATAAGAATTTGATCACCTACCAACCAGTAAGAATTCCGGCTCTCACAGACCTGTTAGTTTTTCTTTAAGAAGCCCTCCTGTTCTCCACTCATTACCTATATTAACTGCACCTGTTTGACCTCGTTACCTGTATAAAAGACACCTGTCCACACACTCAATCAAACAGACTCCAACCTCTCCACAATGGCCAAGACCAGGGGGCTGTGTAAGGACATCAGGGTTAAAATTGTAGACCTGCACAAGGCTGGGATGGGCTACAGGACAATAGGCAAGCAGCTTGGTGAGAAGGCAACAACTATTGGCGCAATTATTAGAAAATGTAAGAAGTTCAAGATGACTGTCAATCACCCTCTGTCTGGGGCTCCATGCAAAATCTCACATCGTGGGGCATCAATGATCATGAGGAAGGTGAGGGATCAGCCAAGAACTACACGGCAGGACCTGGTCAATGACCTGAAGAGAGCTGGGACCACAGCCTCAAAGAAAACCATTAGTAACACACTACGCCGTCATGGATTAAAATCCTGCAGCGCAAGCCAGCGCATGTCCAGGTCCGTCTGAAGTTTGCCAATGACCATCTGGATTATCCAGAAGAGGAATGGGAGAAGGTCATGTGGTCTGATGAGACAAAAATGTAGCTTTTTGGTCTAAACTCCACTCGCCGTGTTTGGAGGAATTAGAAGGATGAGTACAATCCCAAGAACACCATCCCAACCGTGAAGCATGGAGGTGGAAACATCATTTTTTGGGGATGCGTTTCTGCAAAGGGGACAGGACGACTGCACCGTATTGAGGGGAGGATGGATGGGGCCATGTATCGCGAGATCTTGGCCAACAACTTCCTTCCCTCAGTAAGAGCATTGAAGATGGGTTGTGGCTGGGTCTTCCAGCATGACAACGACCCGAAACACACAGCCAGGGAAACTAAGGAGAGTGGCTCTGTAAGAAGCATCTCAAGGTCCTGGAGTAGCCTGGCCAGTCTCCAGACCCGAACCCAATAGAAAATCTTTGGAGGGAGCTGAAAGTCTGTATTGCCCAGCGACAGCCACCAAAACCTGAAAGATCTGGAGAAGGTCTGTATGGAGGAGTGGGCCAAAATCCCTGCTGCAGTGTGTGCAAACCTGGTCAAGAACTACAGGAAACGTATGATCTCTATAATTGCAAACAAAGGTTTCTGTACCAAATATTAAGTTCTGCTTTTCTGATTATCAAATACTTATGTCATGCAATAAAATGCAAATGAATTACTTAAAAATCATACAATGTGATTTTCTGGATTTTTGTTTTAGATTCAGTCTCATAGTTGAAGTTTACCTATGATAGAAAATAGACCTCTACATGCTTTGTAAGTAGGAAAACCTGCAAAATTGGCAGTGTATCAAATACTTGTTCTCCCCACTGGTCTTCACAGAGTAAGATACATTATTGTATCTATAAAATTTGAGTGTCGTTTATAAAATGAAACCTCCCTATTGGGCCAGGCTAGGGGTTGTTCATTTTATGCTGAGCACCAGTAGTACCTGGGAGGGCTTTGTCCCATGTGCCTCAGTGTCACCCCCCAGTGTCTCTGTGTAGAGCTCCAGGTTACTGAGGGAGTCTTTGTCTGAGGGGTAGAACAGGAGGAGAGACCGCAGAGAACGCACCGCTCCTCCTAGATTGCCCGCTGCCGGAAATAGGTGAGAGAGAGAGGGAGGGAAATGAGCTTTGGTTGTTCACTAGATATATGTCAACTCCTGTATGAAACACCAGAGCCTTTTTGAAATAATACATTTATTTCAGGTGCCATAGTCAGGCCAGTATCATCAGCTGCAGTAGAAGCAGAGTTACCATCATAATTGTCGTTAGCGTCATCATGTGGTCATTACTGTAACTTCAGATATGACCGTTCCCCTGTCTAACCTTTGAACTGTGCGATGTGTAGATGCTCCAGCTGTGTGGGTAGGAAGTCCTCCTGGGCTGAAATCCTTCCGGGCCGCGTTGCCACCTGAGTCACACAGGCCTGCTGGCAGGACAGGAGGGAGAGGGAGAGTGCTGGAGGACAGGAGATACAAATCACACGATAAGGAGAAGGAAAGATGAGAAAAGTAGAGAATAGCATAAGAATAAAATTAGTAGTATCCTATACATGTCAAACTAATAATAATCTTTGCTTTGTTTTGGACCAAACAAATGATGCACTGCGTGACATTATACTGTTTACAGTCAGCTGTCTTGGTAACACTCCCCCTGTAATAAGGCCTTTATAATGCTATATAACACTATCACCGTACAGACATTTTCAGCCTACTAGCCATGAGTGAGCTATAGCCCTGCATAGACAACCAGCTTCATGAACACAAACATGTTTTTCCCGTAACCTGTGTGGTTCAGTGGTTAGTGCCACATGTACAACCCAGCTTCCAATGTCAGCATGGGTTCAAATCCGAAACATGCCCTTCTGACTCACATTCGCTCATACTTTTTCTGTCCTCTTCACTGTCCGATCTCAACAAGGATATATAAAACCCTTAAAATATATACATTTTTAAACAAACAAACATGTTTTTCTCACCTGCAGCCTTCTCAAACACCCCGTCCATTCCGTCCTCTCCTCTGTTCTCAGGGAGCCGCTGTGAGGCGACCTCACACTGCGCCCTGCACTCATCAGTCTGTCTCAGTGTCTCGTTCACACACTCCATCCATTTCTCCACGGCGTGCGTCCAATCAGAGGAGGCCTCAGAGGTGAGGGCAGAGTCGTACAGGGCCTGTGGTTAATAGAGGGATGGAGGTTAGGGTTAAGAGGAGGGACGAATGTTAGCTGGAAAGGTTGGCTATAATTGGTAAACATCAAGAACAGTCGTCGATGGCCTATACTCCCAATGGGCATAGTAAGTACGGAAAGCACGGAGACTTGCTGGAGACAAGCAAAACAAAGCAGTGGAATGAACTGCATTTTTATTTTTTACTGTTAGGCTTTAGTGATATCAAAAGTCCAGCGAAGTCCACATGATCTAGTCTCATTTATTTTTTAATTTATATAATTTATAAATTATTTTATTTATTTATAGTACACTCCATTAGTAACATGTTATCAGGAATGCTGTGGGTGCATGCAGAGGTTACTGTGTGAGCCCTAAGGGCTTTTACGATTGGTTAGGTACTTCAGGTGAAGCCCAGAGAGAGGAATTTGAACCCTCAGGCCACATGTGGGAATCAAAGAATATTCATGAATTTCGTTGTAAGAAATACTTATTTATGCATCCAATCTACCATTTATTTGACCATTTCTCAGACACACACACACACACACACACACACACACACACACACACACACACACACACACACACACACACACACACACACACACACACACACACACACACACACACACACACACACACACACACACACACACACACACTCACAACCCTCCTCCTCTCCCACTCTTTTTATTACCCAGTGTTTCTCTGTCTCCATCTCTCTATCCTGGAATGCGTCCTCTGTTACTCCCTCCATCCGTCTATACTTCTCAATGTTGTTCCTCATCTCCAGGTGACTGGGGTTGGCCACAAAGAACGTGTGGGCTGCTGACGCTGCCTTCTGTACTTTCCCTAGCTGAGGAAGAAGAGAAGGGGGGTGGGGGGGTGGTAGAGAACGAGGTAAACGATGAAGAGAGGGAGGAAGAGGGGAGGAGGAAAAAAATAACAGGAGGAGGAGGTCGACGACGACGAAGAAAAGTCAAAAGTCCAGATGAGCTAGAGTGCACGAAGACCACAGCTGTAGTTGTAGGTTATTGTCGCTACAGTATGTAGTAAAGTGAGCTGGCACATTACATCATATATGCCTTATACCAGTGTAACTAACGACCAGTGGAATAACCTATGTAGTTGCTTTAACATGCAATTAGCTCTTCAGAGCTATAATTCAACCGTCAGCCACACATATGCACAGGAACAGAATGAAACAGCAGGTGAATATGGTAACAGTTACCTTCCAGTAGACCACCTGCAGGAAGTTATAGGGGTTCCGGGTGCTAAACTCATATTCGATGTCGGCAGACACGGGAAGCTGTCCTGCAGGAGTGACAGCCCGTCCCAAACAGAACCGCACACACTCAGCCCGCCGCTGGACCCAGTCCACTGCCCATAGGTCCCACACATTCCCTTTTTCTGTGTCTGAGGACACACACACACTACATTACTGGAATGTACCATACCAGGACTGTCTTGCACTCATGACCATAGATAGGGTCATCACTGACTCCTGGGAGGGTCATCACTGACTCCTGGGAGGGTCATCACTGACTCCTGGGAGGGTCATCACTGACTCCTGGGAGATATCTAGGCCCTAATGCAAGTTGTGAATGTAAGTGGCAAACAGAAACTTGTGATTGAATATATTTCATGCACAGAGCACACACAGGTGGAGACAGAGAGACATACTCTCTATCATACATTCCCTATGAACCCGAACACATACAACACAGTAAACACACACATACCCAGTTTTGGGAGGCTGTCATATCCCGCTGGCACACATTCTTTATGGCACTGCCGTCGGGTACGAAATAGAGCCTCCCGGGTAGACATCGACTTTTCGAGCAGCTCCGCAGCTTTCTCCCACTCCTCGCTAAAGTATGCACGGACCCCGGTATAATACAAAACATCGTAAGAGGTTATGAGTCCGGACGCAGATCCTGCAGAAGACCCGATGCCTGCAACAGGAGAGGTTAAATAGAAGAATGAGAACAGAGAGTGAATAAGAGAGATGTGCAGCGCCACGTAGACAGAGTTGTGATTTGCGCAAAGCGCCATGGTACTACGCCGTAGTTATTTTTGAGAAGGAGAGGGGGAGGGACAGGGCCAGAGGAAAGTAGGGGAAGGCAGGAAAGACGTGCATGGTAGTGATGAGGGGAGGAGAAGTAGTGGGATGGGTGGAGAAAAGAAAAGAGGCAGTACACTTGAAAGTAGATTTGTTAACACAGTAAATAACATTGTTTGGAAGCACTAAAATAATGCTAAAATAATAATAATCTAGCTTAATGTACTTGCCTACAGTCTGTACACACTCATTCATAACACTGTATAGGCTACACAAACCACATTGTTTCCATTCTTCATAGTGGCCTATTCTTTTCATAGCATAATTTCTTAAATCGAAATATGTAGGCTATATAGACCTACTTTACCAAAGTCCCACTAACCAAACATAAATCATGGCAGGTCTGAACATGCAACATGTAAAATATTTACCCTGTTTGACTACAAAGTCATTTGTTAATCAGCATTAAATGTGGCAGCTGATGACACATCCAATCCTGTATATTTTCCCATAGTCTATTAATTACAATGAATAGAAAATTTCATTGCCATATTTGGGGTTGTGTGAAGTTCTCTTTCCACCCATGCGGTGGTAGTAGTTCATTTGGTGCTTTAAAAAACCCAGACATCGCCAGTCCTTAAACATGACCGTAATTACTGAAAAGGCTATGCGTGATATAAGCAGATGGTGTCTATTTTGCCTGAGCGTTTTATTGCATGTATTTGTTAGAAGTTAAATAACGTTTTTAATATACATTTCATTCATTGGCGATCTGAATTCATACTTAATTAATGTTTCTCTTTCAAACACAACATCGCATATTTGCGCGGTAGTTTGTACTCTATATATTACGATTATCACGCTACCGGGAGCGTGCTATGCGCGTTCGGCCTGGCGTCCACACGAACAGGGAGGCGTCTAGCCATTCATTGGGAGGAAGACGGACAAACAGAGAGAGAGGGGAAGAGCAGTACAAACAGACAGTAGTCAAAGGTGTAGAATCAAAAGCTGGGGTCCAAACTCAGAGGAACAAGTGTCCGACTGGAAGGCAGAATTAGTTAGGTTGAGATGGCGGAGGTAAGCGATGTTTTGATGTCGGTTTTGTCTACAATCCGGGTTCCGAGGCCCGGGGACCGTGTCCACAAAGACGAATGCGCCTTGTCATTTTCTTCTCCGGTGAGTAACCATCTTCCCATCTAACGTTATTGGCTTCGAATTACACCTCTTTTATATATGCTTTTTCTTTGGGGATCTTTTTTTATATTTTTATTTGTGTATTACCAGTTATACAGCTGGCTAGGTTGGTAGTTATCTAGTCATAACGCGTTAGCTAGCTATTGTTAACTCGTTAGCTACTGTAGCTCCATTGAGAAACGTTAACCAGCAAGCTAACATCTTTAGCATTCAGCTAACATTAGCTAGCTACTGTAACCAGTGGTTGTCGAATCATTTCCGAATATCATCATGACCAGTTATCAATGAACTCACAGTAACGATACGTAGTTAGCCAACGTTACCTTTCAAGTTTAACGCTAGTTAGCCAGTTGGCTAACTATAGCTGCCACTTGACGTGTCATTCCAGCTGTTTAGGTAACTAAAGTTCACTTGCTAGTTAGCATGCTAGATAATCACACTGTCAGTTGTCATGATGATTTTCAATGCTATGAGTTGGTCGCGTGGAAAACTTCAACTACTGTACGGTTACATTCAATAGGTTGTTGGGTAAACTAGTTACCAAGACAGCCAATGTAATGACTAACCTTAATGTTGTTCTCGCATTATTTTTTTATAATTTATATATATATATATATATATATATTTTTTTTTTTAGGAGAGTGAAGGAGGCCTGTATGTGTGCATGAACAGTTTCCTTGGGTTCGGCAGCCAGTATGTGGATAGACACCACACCAGGAGTGGACAGCGGGCTTACCTGCACATCTCCCGGACCCGCAAAGCTCCGGTGAGTTACACATGGTTCCTTCAAACCTTTTACTGAAGTCTGGCAGAGTCTAGCCAGCAATAGAGGCACTTGAGGCTGAATAGTGGCCAAACAACAAACGCATTGAGTGTCACATTTCAGTTATCAAAATTATTGCTCTCTAGACAGTACAAAAGTAATACACCTTTACACAGTATGACTGGGAAGTGGCAGCATCTAATGACAATGTGCCATCAGGCCAGTTCAGCTGGTTTTGATGGCAGCTACTTCTGTTTGGTTTGCTCAACGTCTCTGTAAGAAATTATACACTATGAATGAACCACCTTTCTTACGGATGGAGACATTCCACAATTCACAAAATCTGAATTGTCATTTCCCCCAGAAGGAAGATGATGAGAACTCTGGATCCGGTGACCCACCCAAGAAGAAGCCCACCCGATTAGCCATAGGTAAACAGCAGAGTTAACAGTAACACATTTTCAGACGGGCCTATGGCGGGTGCAAAGAACCCCGAAGCAGCCTTCAGGTAGCCTGTGTACCAGTCTGTTTCTACTAACATTCCACTCCTTGTATTCCATGTCATGACGAGCATGTGTTTAGCAGATGACACAGAGTGGAATGATAGCTAAACATATTGGTACACAGGCTAGCCTTCAGGGACGCTGACACCAACATTTTCCGTTCTATCCGGTTGTAGCCAAAACTTTCAGAAATGACTCTGCCATGATAGATCAATGAAACTGATATAATATGTCTATTTTACACTCCTTCTACTCTCTGTCTCAGGGATCGAGGGAGGGTTCAATGTGGAGCAGGAGCAGTATGAGGAGGAAGTAAAGGTCGTCCTCTTCCCTGATAGACAGGAAGTTACATCCGATGACCTCGCCACCATGCCAGATGTTGTGAGAGAGCGGGTGAGACACTTTGAGGGTGAACACTTCAAGTGCTGCCTCAACTTTGCTAATTATGTCTTAAGTGTTGTGTGTTTGTCTGTGTTTAGAAAGAGGCCCTATAATTGCCATGGGCATGTAGTTTTGAATCCATTCATAGTTAGTGTATGCATCGGAAATATTTTTTGAAATGGTCAGGGAGATGGAAATTAATTATAATTTTGACACTGCAAATTGACCACAGCTAAGCCCAAAAAGAGATTGAAAATAATTGAGACACTATCACTTTTTTATGGGGAGGGTTTAGGAACATATTTCCTAAAGTAAACTAATTTTACCTGAATTTAGAATTTTTTGGGACCAACTAACTTGGGGGGGGGGGGGGACCACTAGCGGGATGGTTTTGTCCCGTGGGCAGCCTGTTGTCGACCCCTGCTCTAGGTATTACACTTCATATAGATTGACCATGCATTCTTGTTGTAACCGCTTATAACCTTCTCTATATCCATTTAGGTATCTCTAGCCATGGCAGGGCTGATGTCTGCAGACTCAGTGTCTCACGCCCTGCAGGTGCAGCAGTGGGACGGCGAGGTGCGGGCGGAGTCCCGGCACGCTGTCGAACTCAAGCAGCTCAACAACGGCACCAAGATCCCTCCCAGGTGAGAGGCTTGTTAGGCTCGATTGTTGTTCTGAGCTGGCATTGGCTAGAATATCACAAGCATTCCAGCGTTAAAGGAACTCAACAATTTTGCTCCTTTTGCATCATAAATGTCCATTCATTTCATCCTCGACTTGGATCATATACAAGGTCTGATGGTGTAATTAATATATTAAATAATGTATGTCAATATTTTAAATAAATGTTTTTGGTGAATGTTCATTCTCTGTCAATCAATCTCTCATTCTCCCTCTGTCTTCCTCTCCATCATTTGATGATTCTTCCTTTCTCTCTCTGCCTCTCCCCCTCGCCAACATTCTCCCTTCGCTCCATCCCTGTCTTCCAGTGGTTGGCGGTGTGAGGTGTGTGACCTGCAGGAGAACCTGTGGATGAACCTGTCGGACGGAAGGGTGTTCTGCGGTCGCAGGTATTTCGATGGGTCCGGGGGGAACAACCATGCCCTCCTGCACTTCCAGCAGACGGGACACCCTCTAGCCGTCAAACTGGGTACCATCACCCCCGACGGCGCAGGTGATGACAACACAATACGAATACTTGGACACTTGAAACAACACAATTCCGTTTTATTTACCAAGTTCTTCTTACTAGTCCCAATATTCCAGCAGTCACAGAATCCATATTGACACCCTTAAATTATTGAAAGGGAACGATTAACAGAACACCGGCAAGGAAAAGGACTCAAAGGAAGTTGTAGCTTGTTTAGAGGCTGTATTCTTTGAGCTTTTGATGTCTGACTTGCTTCTGTGGCCTTTCCAGATGTGTACTCCTATGACGAGGATGATATGGTACTGGATCCAAAGCTCCCCGAACACCTGTCCCACTTTGGCATCGACATGATGACCATGGAAAAGGTACTACTGCCCGAAATCAAAAAAGATACAGGGTCTCTATGGGCAGGTTCTCTCCTGACTCGTCGTCTTTAGTGACAGATATTTTCTTTCATGAATATGGACTATACTTTTCCGTACTTGCCTTACCGGTGCTTTTAGAGACAAAATGGTTTTCAAAGCTGGCCTGGCCCCATTTTCAATAGCTCATATTTGTGTTATAACAACAAAATTAGAGATGGGACTCTGTGTGATCAGTCCTCTCCATCCGTCTTCCCCACTCCCATTCCTTCCCCGTTTCTCCTCTCTCTCCTTGACACCTGTCTTTTCCCTCCCTCCCTCCCATGCAGACGGAGCATACGATGACAGAGTTGGAGATAGCGGTGAACCAGCGTGTGGGGGAGTGGGAGGTGATCCAGGAGTCAGGGGCCACCCTGCGGCCTCTGTCGGGCCCCGGCCTCACCGGCATGAAGAACCTGGGCAACAGCTGCTACCTCAACTCGGTCATGCAAGTCCTCTTCACCGTGCCTGACTTCCAGAGCAAGTCAGTAACCGTCTATCACTTCTACCTCTTAGTCTGCGTCCCAGATGCAACCCTATTCCATTTCTAGTGTGCTACTTTTGACCAGGGTCCATTGGCCCTGAGATAAAGAGCAATTGAGACGGATTGTAAAAAGAGTGCTGGAAAATACTCACGAAACCTCTGTCGTGTGTGTGTACCCCGCCTCAGGTACGTCTCAAACATTGACAAGATCTTCAATGAAGCTCCAAGCGACCCCACCCAGGACTTCAAAACCCAAGTGTGAGTTTCCACCAAATGCGTTTTTATTTTTCAGTGTAGCATGCACACACTCACGCAAGCTTAACGTTGTTATCCATTTTGCGTCAAACGGCTTATTAAACCTGCCCTTTCCCAACAACCTTGAGACTACACACACCTGTGTCTGGAAGTATCACAGTGTCAGGGTTATAACACACAAGTGTATTCAAAGCTAGTCACACTGGCATACAAATGTTAATGGCACACACATTGGCACTGTGAGATGCATGTGTTCTGTTTGGATGGACAGTAGGTCCTTGTCTGAAGGCCAGCCTTTCTCCACAAGATGTCACTAACTGTTCACTTATCTGAGAAAAAAACGATCCATTTCTATGGCCAAGACTAGCATTAGATAAGATACGGGGATGGTAATCGTTAGCACTTATTTTTAAGTATTGGGGGGGGAAATGCAAGCCGACCCTATCTGCTGACCAAATCTCCTTCAACACTTTCCCCTAATTTATAAGACTGTTTAGTTTAAGAAATAGGTTTTGTCCGGATAGTTCAGAAATTCCTGTTTTTATTATCATCTATTTATACATCTTAAATTGACTTTATTCCAATGTTGTTTTGGTGTTCAACATCTCTTCCTTATTTCAGAGCAAAGCTGGGCTATGGTCTGTTGTCGGGCGAGTATTCCAAACCAGCCCCTGACCCAGGAGAGGGTTCTGAACCCAGCTCCGAACCCAGAGTAAGTGAATGGAAAGTGCAAGAAGATTGTTCAGAAGTTTTTCTTAAGTCAGAATGCCAGCAACCGTAGCACTGGCGCCTCAAACACCTGTCTCCAAACATGACAAGGTTTTTACAGTTGTGTTTACATTGTCTAAATAACCATTTTTTGATTTCCAGGGTGACCAGGTTGGCATAGCAGCGCGTATGTTCAAAGCACTTGTTGGGCGGGGCCACCCGGAGTTCTCCACCAATCGGCAACAAGACGCCCAGGAGTTCTTATTACACTTCATTAATATGGTGGAGGTAAAGTCTTTCCATCTTCTGTCATCAGTTTCTCCCCCCCCTCCTGTTGTCCCCCCTTTTCTTAGTTTTGTTTTATTAACTACCTCAGAGAAACTGTCGTTCGGGGGTGAACCCATCTGAAGCCTTCCGTTTCCTGGTAGAGGAGAGGATCGTGTGTCAGCAGTCACAGAAAGCAAAGTACACGCAGAGGGTGGACTACATCCTCCAGCTACCTGTGCCCATGGACCAGGCCACCAACACAGGTGAGGGGCTCATGGGAAATGTAGTTTGTTATTGTGTCAATTCCCTTGGTTTTTATTGAAGCCTCGTTAAGTCAACCAACAAGTTTTTATAAGTCAAATATATTCTTCACAAAATAACATTTATGTAAATTGAATACATCAATTATCCCTCTCTCTATCAGAGGAGCTGCAGGAAGCTGAGCGTCGGCGTGAGGAGGCAGACTCGTCGGGAGCCCCTCCCCCTGCGCCAGTGCGCGCCTGTATCCCATTCACAGCGTGCATGGCGGCTCTCAGCGAACCGGAGACGCTCACAGACTTCTGGAGCTCCGCCGCACAGGCCAAGACCACCGCCACCAAGTATGACAACGCACACGATTCACTCAGTCTGTCAATCTATCAATCAGTTTCCCAGTCAATGAAATGTCTTTCCCAACTCCAGTCCACGAGTACCCACAACGGCACACATTTTTGTAATAGCCCCGGACAGGCACGCCTGATTCAACTTGTCATCAAGCCCTCAATGAGTTGAATCAGGTGAGCTTGTCTGGGGGTCCAACAAAAACGTGTGCTGTACTGGGGGACTGGAGTTGGAAAACTCTGAATTAAATCATCCAATCAATGCATTTTCCAAGGGAAAATGTAGTTTGTGATTAGTCTCGCTCCTGCTTCATCCCTCTTTCAGGACCACCCGCTTTGCCTCTTTCCCTGACCACATGGTTATCCAGGTTAAGAAGTTCACTTTTGGACAGGACTGGGTCCCCAAGAAACTAGGTGAGTAGTCTGCTCTGCACACAGTGTAAACAAGGTCGACATGATCTTCTGTATTGAATACCATTTTATTTTCATTTACATACACATGCAACATCTACATCTGTGGGTTATCACAGACGACATCGGTTCAATTCAAGTGGGAAATTCCGTTGTAGTTGCTTGACAAGTCCAAGGAACCACACATTTTTTAATTACTTTTCCATTAATGTGAGAACTGAAATGTGGGATGAATGTGGCACAGTTCCTGTCAACTAAATAGATGTTTGTTTGTCCCTGCAGACGTGAGCATCGACGTTCCCGACACGCTGGACCTGACTGCGCTCCGTGGGACCGGCCAGCAGCCGGGGGAGGAGCTTCTGCCAGAGGTGGCCCCACCCCCTCTCATGACCCCTGACGTGGAGGTCAAAGGTATCCTGGGTTCCCACGGCAATGAGGAGGACGACTCGCTCTACTCCCCACTACTGTGTCAGTCTCCTTTCTGATCTTTCCTTCCTTCATCCCTTTGTTCCGTCGTCATATTTTCCTTTTCTTCTTTCCCTCTTATGTTTTCTCCATGTTTTTGTGTTTACACCTTTTTGAAATTTGGTTTTGTATTTTCAGTGAGGTGATGTGAGTTATCATTTCAATCCTATGGTGGGAAAGAGACTTGGTTTTGCTCTTATTGTCCAGAATGAGTTTAATGTGGTTTGCCAAAGTGCTTTTATTTCGTTGGCTGTCTCCAAATGTCCAGTTTCTCAACAGTTGTTAGGACCATTCGTGACATCCGTGTTGTTGCTGCTGTCTGTGGAGTGCATCCATATAATTAGACCCTCTCCCCTCCTCCTGCTCTCAGCCCCAGTCCTGGATGACTCTACCGTGTCCCAGTTGTGTGAAATGGGATTCCCACTGGAGGCCTGCAGGAAGGCTGTGTACTATACTGGGAATACTGGAATCGACGCAGCCATGAACTGGGTCATGGGCCACATGGACGACCCAGGTAGGTTCCGGAGGATCAGTTTTGCCAAATATACCGTAAAACACGTGTGTCTGTCATGGAGGGCTATAATTGGGTGGTGTTTGTTGAGAAATGTACAATACCGGTCAAAAAACATTGTAAAATAATAGTGAAGACATCAAAACTATGAAATAACACATGGAATAATGTCGTAACCAAAAACGTGTTAAACAAATCAAAATATATTTTATTTCAGATTCTTCATATAGCCACCCTTTGCCTTGACAGCTTTGCACACTCTTGGCATTCTCTCAACCAGCTTCAGCTGGAATGCTTTTCCAACAGTCTTGAAGGAGTTCCCACATATGCTGAGCACTTGTTGGCTAATTTTCCTTCAACCTGGGGTCCGACTCATCCGAAACCATCTCAGTTTGGTTGAGGTCGGGTGATTGTCGATGCCAGGTCATCTGGTGCAGCACTTCATCACACTACTTCTTGGTCAAATAGCCCTTACACAGCCTGGTGGTGTGTTGGGTCGTTGTCCTGTTGAAAAACAAATGATAGTCCTACTAATCGCAAACCAGGTGGGATGACGTTTCACTGCAGGATGCTGTGGTAGCCATGCTGGTTAAGTGTGCCTTGAATTCTAAATAAATCAATGACAGTGTCACCAGCAAAGCACCATAACACCTCCATGCTTTACGGTGGGAACCACACGTGCGGAGATCATCAGTTCACCCAAACTGCGTGTAACGGTTTTGACTTGAGGTTATTGTTTATAGGGGTGCCAGGTAGGTTATGCCTACCAGGGAAAATATTGATTTCACCTTTTGGTTTGGGAGGGAATGAGTCCCATCTGGTCCGTCAAGTCTACACCAATACAAAGGACTCATGTAAGAGTCAGGATGGACATTCACTTTTCATAAACCCTTAAAACATTAGAAATATCTTCAAAACAGCTGTATTCTTTTGTGTGGGTTGTATTACCAACATAAATGTTCACACATAATAAAACAAACAAGCTCTGGTTCCTCAAAAGTCCAGTACCTCTGGCCTACAAGAGTCCAGCCCGGTAAAGGAGTTCAGGGAACTCAAGTGACCTTAGTCACGCAATGTTTGTCCATTCATAAAAGTGTAGAGTAAACCCAGTCTCAATCATACAATCAATAACTCTTTTACCACACAACCATAAAGAGTATCAATTCTCAATAAGTCTTCAACTACAACTGACCACACAAATCATCACGGTATACATCACACGGTTTGAACCAAAAATCTCAAATTTGGACGCCAGACGAAAAGACAGATTTCCACCGGTCTAATGTCCATTGCTTGTGTTTCTTGGCCCAAGGAAGTCTCTTCTTCTTAATGATGTCCTTTAGTAGTGGGTTCTTTGCAGCAATTTGACCATGAAGGCCAGATTCACACAGTCTCCTCTGATCAGTTGATGTTGAGATGTGTCTCTTACTTGAACTCTGTGAAGCATTTATTTGGACTGCAATTTCTGAGGCTGGTAATTCGAATGAACTTACCCTCTGAAGCAGAGTTAACTCTGGGTCTTCCTTTCCTGTGGTGGTCCTCATGAGAGCCAGATTCATCATAGCCCTTGATGGTTTTTGCGACTGCACTTGACGAAACCTTCAAAGTTCTTGAAATGTTCCTTATTGACTGACCCTCATGTCTGAAAGTAATGATGGACTTTCGTTTCTCTTTGCTTATTTGAGCTGTTCTTGCCATAATATGGACTTAGTCTTTTACCAAATGGGGCTATCCACTTGCTATTTGAAGAATCTCAAATATAAAATATATTTTTGATTTGTTGAACACTTTTTTTTCTTTGATTACTACATGATTCCGTATGTGTTATTTCATAGTTTGATGTCTTTACTATTCTACAATGTAGAAAATAGCAAAAATGAAGAAAAAACCCTTGGAATGAGTAGGTGTTATAAAGCATAAGTTAAATGGTATGGACTGCCATGTGTTTGAACGTGAAGTAGAACCAGTTCATAATTTCCAGCAACGTTGTTACTCATGTTTTACAATGGTAATTTCACGACATTATGTAATTGATTTCATTATGTACATTATATTCACGTTCCCTCCCCCTCTGTGATTGGCTGCAGATTTCTCCGCTCCCTTGGTGTTGCCGGGCACCAGCTCCGCTCCCGGGACCACGCCCACAGAGAGCATTTCTGAGGAGCACCTAGCAACCATCGTCTCCATGGGCTTCAGCCGAGACCAGGCCACGCGAGCACTGAGGGCCACGGTGAGACGGTGTTTCCCTTACCATTACTAATGAATTTAATAAACTCCCCTTCATGTCTAGCACTGCTGTAGTGACCGAACTCCTTGATGTTGGTTTAAAAAAATAATACAAAAACTGCAGAGAGATTTCGCACATGCTCAGTAGCTGTATTCACCTCGTGGAATTTACAGGTATGATTAGACCTTTGGCACAATATACTCTATTCTAGCACACAGTTGACGTTCACACATACATTCTTCATTTGTGCTGCTGGTCAGGTCTCCAACCTTAAACCAAGTGGTCTCTCCTATCCCTCTCCTCTTCCAGAGTAACGTCCTAGAGCGCGCCGTGGACTGGATCTTCTCCCACCTGGATGATCTAGAGTCCATGGAGGTTTCGGAGGGGGGCCGCTCAGCCGCCGAGAGCGAGGGGTACAGGGAGCCCCCTCCTGGGCCTAAAGTCCGAGACGGACCCGGCAGTAAGTCAACAGCGAGAGGAAGGGAGTGGGTCCAGTTTGAGTTGGACGTTTGAACGTATTTTAATATTCCCTTCAAAGCATCTATGTACGCACTACCGGAAAACAAAGAATATACTTCATTTTTTCCACCTCAACATTTTATTAGTTAATGATTTACTTTTTGTGGAAAGCATATTACATGTATTTTGACAATGCGCACAGACTCCAAATTGTTGTCTGTCCATGTCTTTCAATTTGAAAAATCCCCTGTATTCAAGTTTATGTCAAATTGCAGTATAGATTCACTGTCACTGATGTCTCTACTATGTGCATCTTCCCTTTTCTCCTCTATCCTCCTCTCCCTCTCTTCCAGAGTATGAACTGTTTGCCTTCATCAGTCACATGGGCACGAGCACTATGTGTGGCCACTACGTCTGCCACATCAAGAAGGACCAACAGTAAGCACCATTCTCTCTCCATTTCATATAGAAGAAACCACTCCTTTTATAAATGAATGTCATTCGACTTAATGCCCACTTCTGTGGTGCACGGTGTTGCTATTGAGATTCTGTGGTTATAACAATCTAGACAAAGCTTTAAAATGCTTTTTTCTTGTTTTCTCATGTCTGTCCTTTTTCCTCTTCCTCTTCTCTCTCTCTCAGGTGGGTTATCTTTAACGATCAGAAAGTGTGTGCCTCAGAGAAGCCGCCCAAGGACCTGGGTTACCTCTACTTCTACCGGAGAGTCACCGAGTGAACGGAGGGGGGGCAGAGTTTCACTTAGGGAGGGGAAGAGGGTCGCCAACATGCACATATACACACTGTCACACACTGAGCTACTAAGAATGCTCTGACACATGCTTCTGAACTGACAAATGTAGGGTTTAAATAAATACACTTTTCCCACAGCTATGTACGCAGACACAGGCAAGTGGAATGGATGGGGTGTTTTTAAAGGAGAAGTTCCCCCCCCCCCACCCCCCCTCCACTTTTTACAAACACAGTAGTGTTGGTGGAAGGCTGCTGGTGTATTCACCCCTTCTAAGTCTATACGCAACTGACACCAATCAACTCGTGATAGATACTGGTAATCATTATACAGTGTCTATGGCAACAATGCCCCCCCCCTCCCCTTCCCTGAACAACATGCCACTTATTGACTAGCATCCGTTGTATTGTTATTGCTTCTTAAGCCAAGCACTGCCTCCCTTCTCTCCCCCCTTCTGTATTCCAACATGGCATTTTCATAAGTTTGGCATCCACAGTAATAGAGAGGAAAAAGTTAATAAAATACAAAAAAATACAACTTGTATTTTTTTTTTAACAACTAAATAAAGTAAAATAAAAACTAAACAGGTTGTTCTTTCAAGTGTGGTGAGGGTGATATCTGGCTGGTTTTTGTTTATTTTGCTCAAATGAATTCCTTTGTTACTTCTGCTCTGACAAATAAAGATGTCTTTGTGCCGCCCCTGCGTGTTGTGTGATTGTCTTGAGATGGATGTGACTAGTGGCCATGCTGCGCTGGGTCCTTATATTCAGGCTCTCGCTGAGGAGCCGGGGATACCAGGTTAGTCATGGTGCTCCGCACTGGCATCAGGCCACAGACTCAACATCTTCCAGAGGGCTGTTACATGCCAGTGACAAGTAGTGAGAGTGCAACCATAGGTCTTGTCTTCATCACAGGGTGGGAGTGGGATCATTGTTGTGGGGGGTTAATTGGTTGATATCATTTACACCTGCCACCATACTACATTTTGGCTTATTTTATGTGTGCTGCTACTATGGTCTTCTAACAACTAATTTAGTAGTCTTTCAGGTGTGTATATCTTCATGGCCACATGCCCGGAAGACCCAAGGCCATCTCATTGAATATCAGTTTTGCCATTCAATTTATTTTGATGATAAGCCAGAAAAAATATAATATCCTACTTTTATTTGGTTTAATAGCGTGGTTTTATAAGGTAGACTTTTATTAATGTAGCCTACTATTGATAATGCAAAAGCACATACTATATTTACATGAGACGTTTAAGTGGTATTACTGTCAAATTCACGTCATAAAGGATAATCACAAAAAAAGTATGTCACGATACTGGTTAGTTATATGCAGTCATTTTGCGCAAATGCAATGTTTCCCATATACAGCACATTTTGCAGATTGGACTTTTAGTAAGGAGCCCATTTCCTATGAAGTTGGGTCACTGGTGGAAGGTGAATACAGAATCAAATAAGGAGTTTGCAAAGAAGGCGCAGGCAAGTAGCATGCGTAAACCCACAATATTTCCAAAGTGCAGACACTTTTCTCGATCTCTTCCGCTCGACTCCGTCACTATCCGCAAAGCATACTCATTAGTGTATTTTCGCGAAAGGACAAAGTGTTTTTTTTTTCTCAGATTTTTGTAACCTAAAACGTTTTGAGAATCAATTTCAG
>NC_060191.1:26870751-26905751 GCF_021184085.1 Oncorhynchus gorbuscha
GCTTCCATGTTGCAATGGAACCAATAGAAACGTCTCAAAAGTGCAATCCTAATCCACTTAGCACTCAAGGCAGGCTAAAGCAAATACTCAAAGCATTTAAAAGATTTAAAATTGTATTTGAACCCAGATCTGCACCAGAGGTCAATTCTAATGTCAGAATTCATGTGGCAAAAGCTTCTGTGTTCCCCTTAGACATTTCTCCCTCTGTCCTCTTCCCTTCCTATCTTTTCCTCCTCGCTTTCTTTTCATACTCTACCCCTCCCTCTTTATTTTCCCTCTCCCTTCCTCCCTCTCCCTTCCTCCTTCTCCCTCTCCCCCCTCCCCTGTCTGAACCAGTCAAGGTCCACCCCTCCAATGAACTCAACGAAGGCAACAATGCTATCCTCGAGTGCCAGGTGACAGGAGTGGATCCCTTGCCCAGTGTGGAGTGGGTTAGTCCAGGTGGAAAGGTGGAAGGGGCCCCTGGACGACCTGGCTCTAGGAATGTCTCTTTCAGCTCTGTGGCCCTGTCAGACACAGGAGAATGGACATGTCAGATTACTCAGGATGAGAAGACACACAAAGAGACTCAGACCATCAACGTGAGAAGTAGGTAATAGGTGGTAGCATCCCCAATACAATCATGGCAGTAATGAATATAACAATGCTTTTGTCTTTTCTCTCAAAGGTTTGTTGCCAAACAAGGGGCAAGATGATGGGAAGGGGCACAGTGGACCTAACTCTGATGTAAACACAGTGACTACTTGCCATCACTGTGAGTATCACTACTTTATGAACACTGACTACTGATTCATTGTTTCATTTTCCACATGGTAAAGGTATTGGAAGCTCCTACTTTATTCAATCTCTCCTTAACATTGCTCAATTCAGGACGGGAGGAGGGGTTGTTACAAAAAGTAAAACGGTATTGTTTCTCATTAATCTAAAGTGATTCAATAAAATCAATTATTCACAAAAGCAACTATGGTAAATTCTATCTCCACAAGGGTGAACTGACAAATTTCGAGTCAACCGTGCATTGACGTCAATACGACGATTTCGAGGGTGAGTTGCCACTTCCGAGGTCTTCACTGAGGTGCTCCCTGGTTGTGTGTCTCTCAGGTACCAAAGGCAGCCAGCAGCCCATTGAGGGGGTGCCCATGCTGGGCTTAAGCCTGTGGGTGTGGGTGGCAGTGGGAGCAGGATGCCTGGTGGGGCTCTTACTCCTGGTGACCATTGTTCTCCTGCACCGCAGGAACAAAAGAATGAAGGTGAGGAGACTTATAAACCAAGGTGATCTATAAGCATATGTAGATCAATATATACTTTAAAAAATATATATTGTCAGCGCAATAGAAAGCTGTATCGATCTGCTAATACAGGACTAGTAAAGGCCTAGTGCACTGCAGTTGTGAGAAAAGACAGTATATTATTATTAATATATTTTTTTAAATTCTGATTTTTACAGTGGGTACTGCAACACACTCAGCACCCATACTTCCCACAGCTATGTCTATAACCCAATTCATTATTGATTTAGTTACGTTCAGGTGGAGTGAGTGCTTAACAGCAAATGAACGAGAAAGACAATACATGTTTTTCTCCCTCAGAGAAGAGACCGGAAGATGAAGAACATCAGAGTGCCCCTGAAGTCCAACGACTACTGCCAGTGTAACCGGTAGCTACTCTATTGCTATATCTAGTAGAATCATAGATTAATTTCTGAATTTCTGCACACGGTGTATTCCTGAACAGTCACGTAGACCAGTGGTTTTCAAACCCTCCCCCTTTACAATTTGTTGTAGCTCTGAACTAGCTCACCTGATTTGCCTATCCAAGTGCTTGATGATTAGTTTACATGTTGAATCAGGTTTGCCGGCTATGGAAATAATACTTCAAATACATGGAACTATGTAATATAAAGTAGTTAGTGATACATCGTCTAGTTTAATGTTGTAACACATGTATTTCACAGCACACTAGAGGGTCCACCCCGGAGGACGCAGAGAGAGAAGCCTTCGGCTGGACCACGGCAACAGCGCTGATGGAGCGGAGTATTATGGGCTGGAACATGATTGCTTGACGACACAGGGTGGATGGAAGAATGATCGAGAGAGAGAAAAGTAGTTTTATACAGTTTGTGAGATACAAGGGAGAGAGGGGGGGGGGGGTAATGTAAATGGGCTTATGTCCGTTTCAAAAATATGAATGATGAAATGATATAAACTGAAAATCACATGTTGAAGGAAGAAACAAACACTGTTATTCTTACCTATATGTTGTTGAATGTCATCTGACGTCTTTTCCGCATTGTCAGAGCATCCTCTACTGCAGTGCATCTTTGTGCTTCGATCATTTTCAATGACCATTCATTTTCACACAAAGCCTGTGACTTACACTGTACGGTTTTAGAATGATTTTGCAATGATTCTTGCTGTGATATTGTTCAGCGTGGCATATTTACAGACGTTACAATTTTGTCAACTTTCATGGCTACTTTTTTAAAATACCCGCTTGTTATGTTATGAATTGATATACCTGTTAAATTAAAGTGTTTTCTTGTTGAAAGGAATACAGATCATATAAAGCATTTGATTTTTGGGGGAGGTTTGATTTCAAACATAATATGCACCTCTGAGTCTCGTCTCACTTTGAATGAGTATACGTTTTACATGAGTCTTTTTGAACACGTACTTCAGCCTCCTACTACATACATTCTAGTGGCGTTGTCAGTGGTTGCGTTTCACCAACTGGCGCAGTGGAGTGCAGACAGCTGTCAGTGACAACGTAGACTCCAACCATGTCGAGTGACGTCTTGGAGTTGTGAGTCCAATAAAGGAAAAAACAGTGTGTGTGTGTGAAAAAAGGTGCCCAAATGGTCATACTTGAATAAAAGTAAAGATACCTTTAATAGAAAAGGACTCAAGTAAAAGTGAAAGTCACCCAGTAAAATACTACTTGAGCAAAAGTCTAAAAGTATTAGAAAAAGTCTATTAAATTCAAGTCTAAGCTGACATATGCACTTGTTTTTAAGATGGTCATAGCATTGATCGTTTCGAATTTAAGGACCCCTTTAGGTATCAAAAATGATTCTAATTCTATTCTGATTCTGAATCTATTCTGTTTGTATTATTTCATAAAATATTGCATTTGACCTTTACTACTATAGCCCATAGAAACACTTTGAATAACACATTCATAAGTGTCAAAAAATAAATATATTCGTTTTTTTGGACAAATATTTAACCCCTTATTTTTGTTGGCACAAAAATCTCCAAACCTCCAAACTTCCATTCATTTGTATGGATGACCTTCAGACGAGTCCCGTGACACTTGTGGGGGTCCTAGAGCAAAACTGAGAACACCATTGTGTTCGTTAGAGTCTCCCCCCTTTCCATATAGTGTTTGTAGACTAAACCGCTCGGACGCTACACACGTTTCTGTGATGTCTCGTGGTCTCACAAACACTGCTGTAGCTCGGCTACATTCCACCGCAGATGTGGAAGGCCGACATAGGCGGATGTGGTGGATTCAGACGCAGCCCCATGCATCTCTAGCTTAATGTTTTTGATGTTTAATTTTTTTTTTACTTAGATTGATAGTTAGATTGATGCACGGGTGCTCTTAAGGATTGAGTGTCAAAAGTAGAATAATATATACATAATTTTAAAAAGGAAATGTAATTGCTAAAATATACTTTAAGTAACAAAAGTAAAAGTATAAATCATTTCAAATTCCTTATATTAATTGAAGCAGAGGGCACCAAGTTCTTGTTTTTTGACATTTACAGATAGCCAGGAGCACACTCCAACACTCAGACAATCATTTACAAATGAAGCATTTGTGTTTATTGAGTCCGCCAGATCAGAGGCAATAGAGATGACCAGGGCTGTTGTCGCAATAAGTGGACCATTGTCCTGTTAAGCATTCAAAATGTAAATAGTACTGTTGGGTGTCAGGGAAAATGTAGTGAAGTAAAAGTAAAAGTTGTCAAAAATATAAATAGTAAAGTAAAGTACTTAAGTACTTTACACTGCTGTGTGTGTGTACGCGCACCTGTGTGTGTGTGTGTGTGCCTGTGCGTGTGTGTGTGTGTGTGTGTGTGTGCCTGTGTGTGTGTGTGTGTGCCTGTGTGTGTGCCTGTGTGTGTGCCTGTGTGTGTGTGTGTGTGTGCCTGTGTGTGTGTGTGCCTGTGTGTGTGTGTGTGTGTGTGTGTGTGTGTGTGTGTGTGTGTGTGTGTGTGTGTGTGTGTGTGTGTGTGTGTGTGTGTGTGTGTGTGTGTGTGTGTGTGTGTGTGTGTGTGTGTGTGTGTGTGTGTGTGTGTGTGTGTGTGTGTGTGTGTGTGTGTGTGTCTGTATGTGTGTCTGTATGTGTGTGTGTGCCTGTGTGTCTGTGTGTGTATGTGACACAGAAGGCACCAGTGAGAGGATCAGCGAGGATCATATAGTGCAGTCTAGCTTCCTGTCTCCCTGTGTGTAACAGTGTGTACAGTCTGAGTGATGTCAGACCTGATCTCATCTCTGCACCGGGAGCATCAGACTGGTGAGTACAGTGTTACTACATGTATTTTTCACACTTATGATAAAGATGGATTTGTCAGACTGAGGATAATGTAGAAGCAAATTATCTAGGAAAACACAAAAGTTCATTCACTGTGCCAGTACTATGAATAGTATTGACATTGGACTAAAGGGATCCATAGCTATGGATGAGTAGTACCCAGAGCCATATGAACGTTAATCAATCATATATTCTCTCGTGGTACCCAATGGGGTTTGGAGAACTGACACCATGACAAAAGGACACAGGTTCTAATAATACAATGTTAGTGGAATCGTGCGTGTTGCAGGGAGGTTTTAGAACGACAACAAAAACAGATTTGTGAAATACCTGCTGATATTTCGCAATATGATCCTGACGTAACTGTAAACGAGTGTATGGTCTTTCCACTCACATGACCAGCTGTAGGCTGGGCAACTGCCTGAGATACAGTACATGTATATATTGTTTTCAAGTGCAGGGGCTTAGATAGTAGTATGCTTTGTGTCCCTACCGTAACTGCTGGAACCACATATTGGAAGATATAATGGATTATTGACAATAACGGTTTGAGTGTATGTAGGCTATTTCCAACAGCAGGTTATGTAGTATATACCGTAGCAAACCTTGCCTAGATAGGCCTGCTACAATCCCCCCCAAAAGGGCTTAACTCTTATTGAAGGTAGTGGTTTGCAGGTCTTGCCTACAGGCTGGAAGACCTGGGTTTGAGACACGCGAGGGGCATTACATTGTTGCCGTCTGCAAAAATTCCAACAATGGTGGGATGTTGCCTTGGGAGCCATCGGAGAGGGTTTTGGTATAGTGAAGCGTGGGGACACGTTCTCCCAAATGAAGGGGACTGTGTAACAGACCTTGCCTGGGTGGGCCTTTTACGACCCCCCCCCCCCCCCCCCCCCAAAAGGGAGCGGTGGTATGCTGGTCTGCCTACGGGCTGGGAGGCCATTTGCTACAATAGTGATTAAAACAATTCTCCTTAGATGCACCCAGAGTTGTAATGAAATAACATGTTGAATAGTGTCTTTTTCAGGCACTTTGACAGTATTGGGTGATGGCTGGCCAGATGCTATTTGGTGTAAATTGTATGATTGCTATGAAGTCAGTGCTTGGTGGTGTGAGTAAGTACACTAATGAGTGTGACTATTGTTTAGCGTACATTGTATGCAGAGAAGTCAACTTGGTATATCTATCTCTGATTAGGTCGTACTCTAGCCCAGGGCCGCTGGAACAACAACAAGTGTGTTTGCAATAGCAGTATGGGATCGCAGTAACATTTGCATTGGGTATGCCATACGTATTTGGTAAAACATGTACTTGTAGCAATAGTGTAGTAGCCTAGGTTGTTGTAGAGTACTTTGATTCTGATTCTATATTGAGTCATTATTACCACCGGTACCCGTTTACTTTTATTGTTGAAGCACTTAATTATTCCCAGAAGTTACCCGTGTGTGTCCAGAGTGAAAGTGAAGAGCTTTGATGTTGACATTAATTCCTACACTCTACCTGCTGTAACCGCGATTTATTTCAATATTAAGACCCACAAAGGAGGAGATTTAATATAATATCCACGATCAGGAAATGAAGTTTACAACGGCACTGGAGGTGGTAAAGTTCTAAGTATTTGTAAGGTGTAATGTAGGCCTTTGCATATATGTACAGCTCAGTATTGCCGAGGAGCGAGTTCTGTCTTTTGATGAGGGCCGAGGCCAAGGAAACATCAGCAGCTGTGGCAAGAGAGACATGATACATGAACGTCTTTGAGTCATGTCCCACCTAAAGCTGTTTGAATTGTCTTTCTGGTAGTCTGGCACAGACTTTAGCTGCGGTCAAGTAGGAATTGGATACGGTTCACCAGTAGGTCCCTCTTTATCATTCGGGAAACAAGTAGCAGTGATGCAAGTAGCACGGATAGCAGGGTTGAGGTCAATTCAATTTGAATGCAGTCACATAGAGAAGCGTTGAGTCAAATTGGAATTGGATTGGAATGTCAGTTTACTTCCTGAATTGACAGAATTGAAATGGAATTGAGCCCAACCCTGAAGGGTAGTATTTTTCACTATCCTTTGGGAAAGAATGGTTAGGCCTACTATGGACGGTCCGCAAACTCGATCACTAAAAAGGTTTATTTCAAATGTTAAGGAACATGAGGACGGTCATGTGAACGAACACAACACGATAGTCATGTGCCTGTCCAAGGTAATTGTCATGCAGGTAAATGAGGACCCAAAAGCGACTTGGCGAAAACAGAGTCTTTAATCCAGTAAAGTAAAATACAATCAAAAAACACAACTTTCACTCGAAATGACGAGAGCCGACTGGAGACTCGATCTTGAACAGCCGGTTGCCTCGGGAAGGCACTTGAACCAAACAGACTCAGACACCTGCTCACCACGCTGCATCTGAGGGAAACACGACACGACAGGGCGATACACAAACACAGCACGGTGAATTCTAGACAAGGATCCGACAGGGCAGGAACGGAAAACAAGGAGAGAAATAGGGACTCTAATCAGGGAAAAGGATCGGGAACAGGTGTGGGAAGACTAAATGATTGATTAGGGGAATAGGAACAGCTGGGAGCAGGAACGGAACGATAGAGAGAAGAGAGAGCGGGAGAGTGAGAGAGGGAGGGGGAGAGAGAGGGATAGAAAGAGGGAAAGAACCTAATAAGACCAGCAGAGGGAAACGAATAGAAGGGGAAGCACAGGGACAAGACATGATAATCAATGACAAAACATGACAGTACCCCCCCACTCACCGAGCGCCTCCTGGCGCACTCGAGGAGGAATCCTGGCGGCAACGGAGGAAATCATCAATGAGTGAACGGTCCAGCACGTCCCGAGACGGAACCCAACTCCTCTCCTCAGGACCGTAACCCTCCCAATCCACTAAGTATTGGTGACCCCGTCCCCGAGAACGCATGTCCATGATCTTATGTACCTTGTAAATAGGTGCGCTCTCGACAAGGACGGGAGGGGGAGAGGGAAGACGAACGGGGGTGCGAAGAAAGGGCTTGACACAGGAGACATGGAAGACAGGATGGACGCGACGAAGATGTCGCGGAAGAAGCAGTCGCACAGCGACAGGATTGACGACCTGGGAGACACGGAACGGACCAATGAACCGCGGAGTCAACTTACGAGAAGCTGTCGTAAGAGGAAGGTTGCGAGTGGAAAGCCACACTCTCTGGCCGCAACAATACCTTGGACTCTTAATCCTGCGTTTATTGGCGGCTCTCACAGTCTGTGCCCTGTAACGGCAAAGTGCAGACCTCACCCTCCTCCAGGTGCGCTCACAACGTTGGACAAACGCTTGAGCGGAGGGAACGCTGGACTCGGCAAGCTGGGATGAGAACAGAGGAGGCTGGTAACCCAGACTACTCTGAAACGGAGATAACCCGGTAGCAGACGAAGGAAGCGAGTTGTGAGCGTATTCTGCCCAGGGGAGCTGTTCTGCCCAAGACGCAGGGTTTCTGAAAGAAAGGCTGCGTAGTATGCGACCAATCGTCTGATTGGCCCTCTCTGCTTGACCGTTAGACTGGGGATGAAACCCGGAAGAGAGACTGACGGACGCACCAATCAAACGACAGAACTCTCTCCAAAACTGTGACGTGAATTGCGGGCCTCTGTCTGAAACGGCGTCTAACGGGAGGCCATGAATTCTGAACACATTCTCGATAATGATTTGTGCCGTCTCCTTAGCGGAAGGAAGTTTAGCGAGGGGAATGAAATGTGCCGCCTTAGAGAACCTATCGACAACCGTAAGAATCACAGTCTTCCCCGCAGACAAAGGCAGACCGGTAATGAAGTCTAGGGCGATGTGAGACCATGGTCGAGAAGGAATGGGGAGCGGTCTGAGACGACCGGCAGGAGGAGAGTTACCCGACTTAGTCTGCGCGCAGTCCGAACAAGCAGCCACGAAACGGCGCGTGTCACGCTCCTGAGTCGGCCACCAAAAGCGCTGGCGAATAGACGCAAGAGTGCCTCGAACACCGGGATGACCAGCTAACTTGGCAGAGTGAGCCCACTGAAGAACAGCCAGACGAGTGGAAACAGGAACGAAAAGGAGGTTACTAGGACAAGCGCGCGGCGACGCAGTGTGCGTGAGTGCTTGCTTAACCTGTCTTTCAATTCCCCAGACTGTCAACCCGACAACACGCCCATAAGGAAGAATCCCCTCGGGATCAGTAGAAGCCACAGAAGAACTAAACAGACGGGATAAGGCATCAGGCTTGGTGTTCTTGCTACCCGGACGGTAAGAAATCACAAACTCGAAACGAGCGAAAAACAACGCCCAACGAGCTTGACGGGCATTAAGTCATTTGGCAGAACGGATGTACTCAAGGTTCTTATGGTCTGTCCAAACGACAAAAGGAACGGTCGCCCCCTCCAACCACTGTCGCCATTCGCCTAGGGCTAGCGGATGGCGAGCAGTTCACGGTTACCCACATCATAGTTGCGCTCAGATGGCGACAGGCGATGAGAAAAATAAGCGCAAGGATGAACCTTATCGTCAGACTGGAAGCGCTGGGATAGAATGGCTCCCACGCCTACCTCTGAAGCGTCAACCTCGACAATGAATTGTCTAGTGACGTCAGGAGTAACGAGGATAGGAGCGGACGTAAAACGTTCTTTTAGAAGATCAAAAGCTCCCTGGGCGGAACCGGACCACTTAAAACACGTCTTGACAGAAGTAAGAGCTGTGAGAGGGGCAGCAACTTGACCGAAATTACGAATGAAACGCCGATAGAAATTAGCGAAACCTAAAAAGCGCTGCAACTCGACACGTGACCTTGGAACGGGCCAATCACTGACAGCTTGGACCTTAGCGGAATCCATCTGAATGCCTTCAGCGGAAATAACGGAACCGAGAAAAGTAACGGAGGAGACATGAAAAGAGCACTTCTCAGCCTTTACGTAGAGACAATTCTCTAAAAGGCGCTGTAGAACACGTCGAACGTGCTGAACATGAATCTCGAGTGACGGTGAAAAAATCAGGATATCGTCAAGATAGACAAAAACAAAGATGTTCAGCATGTCTCTCAGAACATCATTAACTAATGCCTGAAAAACAGCTGGCGCATTGGCGAGACCAAACGGCAGAACCCGGTACTCAAAATGCCCTAACGGAGTGTTAAACGCCGTTTTCCACTCGTCCCCCTCTCTGATGCGCACGAGATGGTAAGCGTTACGAAGGTCCAACTTAGTAAAGCACCTGGCTCCCTGCAGAATCTCGAAGGCTGATGACATAAGGGGAAGCGGATAACGATTCTTAACCGTTATGTCATTCAGCCCTCGATAATCCACGCAGGGGCGCAGAGTACCGTCCTTCTTCTTAACAAAAAAGAACCCCGCCCCGGCCGGAGAGGAAGAAGGCACTATGGTACCGGTGTCAAGAGAAACAGATAAATAATCCTCGAGAGCCTTACGTTCGGGAGCCGACAGAGAGTATAGTCTACCCCGAGGAGGAGTGGTCCCCGGAAGGAGATCAATACTACAATCATACGACCGGTGAGGAGGAAGGGAGTTGGCTCGGGACCGACTGAAGACCGTGCGCAGATCATGATATTCCTCCGGCACTCCTGTCAAATCGCCAGGTTCCTCCTGAGAAGTAGGGACAGAAGAAACGGGAGGGATGGCAGACATTAAACACTTCACATGACAAGAAACGTTCCAGGATAGGATAGAATTACTAGACCAATTAATAGAAGGATTATGACATACTAGCCAGGGATGACCCAAAACAACAGGTGTAAAAGGTGAACGAAAAATCAAAAAAGAAATAGTCTCACTGTGGTTACCAGATACTGTGAGGGTTAAAGGTAGTGTCTCAAATCTGATACTGGGAAGATGACTACCATCTAAGGCGAACATGGGCGTTGGCTTCTCTAACTCTCTGAAAGGAATGTCATGTTTCCGAACCCATGCTTCGTCCATGAAACAACCCTCAGCCCCAGAGTCTATCAAGGCACTGCATGTAGCACCCGAACTGGTCCAGCGTAGATGGACCGACAAAGTAGTACAGGATTTTGATGGAGAGACTTGAGTAGTTGCGCTCACCTGTAGCCCTCCGCTTACTGATGAGCTCTGGCTTTTACTGGACATGAATTAACAAAATGTCCAGCAACTCCGCAATAGAGGCACAGGCGGCTGGTGATCCTCCGTTCCCTCTCCTTAGTCGAGATGCGAATCCCTCCCAGCTGCATGGGCTCAGTCTCTGAGCCAGAGGAGGGAGATGGTTGCGATGCGGAGCAGGGAAACACCGTTGATGCGAGCTCTCTTCCACGAGCCCGGTGACGAAGATCTACCCGTCGTTCTATGCGGATGGCGAGAGCAATCAAAGAGTCCACATCTGAAGGAACCTCCCGGGAGAGATTCTCATCCTTAACCACTGCGTGGAGTCCCTCCAGAAAACGAGCGAGCAGCGCCGGCTCGTTCCACTCACTAGAGGCAGCAAGAGTGCGAAACTCAATAGAGTAATCCGTTATGGATCGATCACCTTGGCATAGGGAAGCCAGGGCCCTAGAAGCCTCCCTACCAAAAACTGAACGGTCAAAAACCCGAATCATCTCCTCTTTAAAGTTCTGGTATTTGTTAGAGCAATCAGCCCTTGCCTCCCAGATAGCTGTGCCCCACTCTCGAGCCCGGCCAGTAAGGAGTGAAATGACGTAAGCAACCCGAGCTCTCTCTCTAGAGTATGTGTTGGGTTGGAGAGAGAACACAATCTCACACTGGGTGAGAAAGGAGCGGCACTCAGTGGGCTGCCCGGAGTAGCAAGGTGGGTTATTAACCCTAGGTTCTGGAGGCTCGGCAGGCCAGGAAGTAACAGGTGGCACGAGACGAAGACTCTGGAACTGTCCAGAGAGGTCGGAAACCTGAGCGGCCAGGTTCTCCACGGCATGGCGAGCAGCAGACAATTCCTGCTCGTGTCTGCCGAGCATGGCTCCTTGGATCTCGACGGCAGTGTTACGAGCGTCTGTAGTCGCTGGGTCCATTCCTTGGTCGGATCCTTCTGTCATGCAGGTAAATGAGGACCCAAAAGCGACTTGGCGAAAACAGAGTCTTTAATCCAGTAAAGTAAAATACAATCAAAAAACACAACTTTCACTCGAAATGACGAGAGCCGACTGGAGACTCGATCTTGAACAGCCGGTTGCCTCGGGAAGGCACTTGAACCAAACAGACTCAGACACCTGCTCACCACGCAGCATCTGAGGGAAACACGACACGACAGGGCGATACACAAACACAGCACGGTGAATTCTAGACAAGGATCCGACAGGGCAGGAACGGAAAACAAGGAGAGAAATAGGGACTCTAATCAGGGAAAAGGATCGGGAACAGGTGTGGGAAGACTAAATGATTGATTAGGGGAATAGGAACAGCTGGGAGCAGGAACGGAACGATAGAGAGAAGAGAGAGCGGGAGAGTGAGAGAGGGAGGGGGAGAGAGAGGGATAGAAAGAGGGAAAGAACCTAATAAGACCAGCAGAGGGAAACGAATAGAAGGGGAAGCACAGGGACAAGACATGATAATCAATGACAAAACATGACAGTAATTCCCAATCCGTCACGGTCACAATCTTACGTTTGTGTTTCAATCCAAATGGAAGCCGGGAAAGGACCGTCCGTGAGATCAACATGATATTTTCAAGATATACATTTATACGATTGTTTACTAAAAGTCAAATGAAAACAGATCATTCATTAGGTGGGTATATCATTCATTTAAATGTCCATTGAACAACAGGACACATCCCAGCGTGTGCTGATAATATTAAAAAGCAGCCAAAACGATAGGTATTCAGTTGCAATGCATACACAGTATCTACTACAATTGAATATCTATAATCCGGTCAGCCGATATTTAGTCAAGCTCAAAACACGTTAGTGGATTGTATCTGTAACACTTTATTTAAAGATTCGCTAAATAGCTAATAAACTATTACTTGGTTGTAAATCATGATATGTCACCAATTCATGTAATTTGTTGACATATATTTACAAATACCTATAGGCATATACAGTATAGATCAAGAACAGAAAGTTCTGCACATCTATTTACTTCATAGTCAAATTATTGTGTAACAATGAAGATAAGCAATTTAGGCAGACCTTAAAATTCATTATTATAAAATGTTACGATGGATGTAGAATACTCAAATTGGTGCAGTCTTCAATCCAGTCGCGTTTATCCCCAAGGCTACAAATCCCAGCAAATGTAATTCACAATAGTATACTCAAACAGAGATGTACTTTTCACAAAGCACTATTTTTCAAATGGTGTACATTGTATATGGATTTGCACATTAACCCTGTGTAGTGAGTAAATGCACATTATTCTATGGATTTAAAGTATGACTTGATTGTGAATACATTCAACGCTATAGTATCATAAACTGTAGTGTTGTAAAGTCTATTACAGTAACATTAACCTGTACTGGTTTCAGTCTGGTTTCAGTCATTGGAAACGTACGCAGCTTAAGCTACTGGTGTAGTTTACTGTTACGACACGTATTGTATACTTGAGTACTGAAGAACACTACTGACAACTCTGGCCTATTAAAGGAATTGATGGATGCCTATGAACACAAAAGAAAAAAAACCTGTTCAAGTAAAGTAAGACAGTCTTAACATACATATTTTGTTGTCAACTACATCTGTATTTGGTCCTCTCTTGCAGGTGCATTAAAAAAATAGAGAACACCCATTCAGGCTGAGGCAGGTGCTTCCTTTGGTTAGAGTCACCCTAGAAATATTCTCATGTTTCCAATACTGTGCAGGCGAGGGATAATTTTTCATAATGAGATACAAGGATTCCCTCATTCAGACTTTCATAAACATGACTAATAGCTCTCTCTCTCTCTCTCTCTCTCTCTCTCTCTCTCTCTCTCTCTCTCTCTCTCTCTCTCTCTCTCTCTCTCTCTCTGTTGATCAGTTTTCTCCATTCAAAGTAAGACTGAGATATTGTGTTTGACATTTGGTCCTCCCTCTTGTATTTCCACTTGGGTTGTCGTTTTTAATTCTGGCAGATATACGTCAGCTTATGTCAAAGTTTTCATGGTGATTACCAAAATACAATTGCACCTGATTCACAACAAGTGCTCAATGTGGTTTGCTAAATTATTTTGGCCAATTGTTTCATTATTATGATATTTCAGTCACGTGACCTTCCTTTCCTTATTCACCTGCAGAGAGCTAAAAGCTCTCTCGCATATGTTCAAATACAAACAATTAGATATGAATTGCCCTTATTTAAACACTTAACTGTAAAAATAAATTAAGTTGGAGTAAGAATATTGAAGTTCATACATTGAAGTACGTCGTTTTCATGCAAATAAAAAGAATCGTAAACATTTTGCCGCATGAAAACATCAAAGCATGCAGACCATTGGGATAGTAGAGAAAGACAGACAGAGAAAGGGGGAAACAGATAAATAGTACAGGTACCGAAAGAGAAGATGGAGACTTTCTGGGCTAAGGGAGGCAGTTACGCAACATATGGGTTTCAAAAAGGCCTTGAACAAAGTTTACCAACACGAACTGTGTATGGTAAAAAAAACGTGTTTTCACAATCCTTTCACAAAATGTCACATCTTTGTTATTCTTAGCCTCTCTTTCCACTGACATTTAACGGTTATTTCTTTAAACACGAGAAAAGAACAGAGTTAATGTATGATTCAAAGTGACAGAAAGCAAAGGGAACAGTACCAGGTACCTCCCCATCTGTCTTGGTCACAGCTCTCTTCATGTCTCAGCTCGACTGCCTTCCATATCAAACACGCAACCAGGAACTCCAGCGGCCGAATGGACCATCAAACACCTGATGAGTTAGAGAGAGAGAGAGAGAGACACAGAGAGAGAGAGAGAGACAGAGAGAGAGAGAGAGAGAGAGAGAGAGAGAGAGAGAGAGAGAGAGAGAGAGAGAGAGAGACCCAATGTATAGGAAAGAGGGGGACATCATAAGAGGAATTAGGGATGTCTCGAAAAACCAATCACCCCCTCTTTTCTCCCCACACTATATCTCAGTCTCTTTTTCGGTAATGACTTTGTGTGGTGTGTGGCACAACACCTTCACATCGTTAGGTCTCTGACTAACGAGGGAGTCCTCACTTTCAGGTGTTTTCCACGGGAGATTCTTTGGTACATTTTTTATAACGCTTTTCTTGTTCCCATGCTGCATAAGAAAACATAAATACAACAAACTACATGTTTTGGAATCTGAGACAACGTGTGTATTTCTATGAGTCTATGCGTAACATATCTTAGTGTATTTGAGCTTTGAACTGGTTTTGCAGTCTTTCCAATCTTTTGAGTGAGGATGATGGTGTCCTTGAACCAGTACATTTTCGAACAGATTTCCCACGCCTAACTTCTTTAATGATGCGCAGAGCGTTAGTAAATCCGTTATCAAGGCCTTTATACATGCAGCGTTCTAAAGTCCTACCAGAAGGCCCAAGTAGGTGATAATTTAGAGACAGGGTGTGTTCAACCCTTTTTTTTCAGTTCATCTCAGAACAGAGTGCGGCAGACAAAGAGAGCATGAAAGAATGCAAACCTCAGAAAGAGATGAGACGTGAGTGACATGTTTGTTTGGTGCTTGTTGTGGTTCTTGTCTCCAAACCACCTGAGCAGTGTTTCTCTAGTACAAGTAACTCTTCAGTTGAACAATGGCTTTAATGGCCAAAGAACATGGAGGCATTTGTAGTCAAACACACATATGTCATAGTGCTAGATAGAAACGCTTTTTGTCCTTGCCTATGTATTTCACTTAGAAGACAGTCTTGGATGGTTAGACAGTTTTATTTTTGTCATTTAGCAGATGCACTTATCCAGAGCGACTTACTGGAGCAATTAGGGTTAAGTGCTTTTGCTCAAGGGCACATCGACAGTTTTCACCTAGTCGGCTCAGCGATTTGAACCAGTGACCTTTCAGTTACTTGCCCAAAACTCTTAATCGCTAGGCTACCTGCCGCCCATGTTCTCTTTCCCATAAAGACACAGTAAAGCCGACATTCTATTGGAAATCAAAAACAACTGGATTGAACGTTGGATACTTGTTGTTGTTGACGTTTAGGCTTTACCAAGACGTGTCTTGAAATGCCTTGACGTGGACAAGTTACGCGAGCACATCTCAAGTTTATCTCTAGACTTCAGCTCTAAGACTTTCATGTATAGGAACTTGTAATGCAGGTAATTAGGGACATATAGATTAACAGGTGGTATATGGGGTTCTGGGGTTCTACTGTAGTTTTGAGTGCAGACATGATCCCACTCTCTGCAGAGCTACGTATATACAGCATGGAGAGGCACATGGGAAGTGCACACAGGTGTTTCTTCACCCAAGACAACGGTTAGAACCTGCTAGGCTTTAAAGAAAAGTTATCAAATAGGGTACGCACTAGATTCAAGGGACTAGCAATTGCTATGGGTTTTTTATATTGAACTTAGTAAAACATGCAATCATAGTTGTTGAGTGAAACGGAAAAGTGCCATCAAGCTTCCATTCACTCTATTACATTTAGTATATATTTTAATCTTCGTTGAGGTAGCGTTGAGGAATGATTATGCATGACTCTGCCATTTTTTGTATTTGAAATAACATTTTTGATATTGGTTTGTCATACTTGATCATTTGTGTCAGAGTTATTTCAGTTATCTCAACTCTTTCTTGTCGAAATTGTGCACCACGAAGAATTTGCCTAGCAGTGAATTTTACATGAATCGAACTTGACATTGATTTACTAGAATAGATCGTTGTGATTCTCAATGTGGAATGAGGTTCATACTGTAGGAGATTGTCCTCACACGGGGCAGGCACCAATTGTGTAAGGGATGCTCTTCACACGGGGCACCAATTGTGTAAGGGATGCTCCTCACACGGGGCACCAAGTGTGTAAGGGATGCTCCTCACGCGGGGAACCAATTGTGTAAGTGATGCTCCTCACACGGTGCACCAAGTGTGTAAGGGATGCTCCTCACATGGGGAACCAATTGTGTAAGGGATGCTCCTCACACGGGGCACCAAGTGTGTAAGGGATGCTCTTCACACGGGGAACCAATTGTGTAAGGGATGCTCCTCACACGGGGCACCAAGTGTGTAAGGGATGCTCCTCACACGGGGAACCAATTGTGTAAGGGATGCTCCTCACACGGGGCACCAAGTGTGTAAGGGATGCTCCTCACACGGGGCACCAAGTGTGTAAGGGATGCTCCTCACACGGGGAACCAATTGTGTAAGGGATGCTCCTCACACGGGGCACCAAGTGTGTAAGGGATGCTCCTCACACGGGGCACCAAGTGTGTAAGGGATGCTCCTCACACGGGGCACCAAGTGTGTAAGGGATGCTCCTCACACGGGGCACCAATTGTGTAAGGGATGCTCCTCACACGGGGAACCAATTGTGTAAGGGATGCTCCTCACATGGGGCACCAAGTGTGTAAGGGATGCTCCTCACACGGGGAACCAATTGTGTAAGGGATGCTCCTCACACGGGGCACCAAGTGTGTAAGGGATGCTCCTCACACAGGGCACCAATTGGATAAGGCCTGTTATGAATGATGAATTTTGAGTTATATACCTGAGTTTAGAGTCATTGTGAAGAGGATTGAAGTAATTCTGTTATCTTGTAAAAGTTGTGACTCTGGGTAGGAAATGTAATATCATTAAATACATTACTCAAGGTGTATGTCTGATTGTGAGTAACAATTGCACAACTATATGGTCAATGTTAAATACGTAGCATACTGGTACATTCGCATCAAATCTGTGGAAATATTTCAAGATGCAATCTACAATAGTTCCTGCTGTTCAATGGTCATTTAAATGAATTATATAGTCTACATTCAACTGCTCTTATTCAGGTACTCAATTTTGTGACGTTACCGTGTTGCTTTTACCAACAAAAAAAACAATCAACCAAGTCACATGAAATATGAATTCTTCTATAAATTATTAACTTGTTCACGTGTGGAAATGTAGGCTATAAATCTGTGCATGTGTTTGTAGGATAAAGATTACAATTTCATAACCAAAAATGGTCATGATGGTAGTTATTAGAATAAGGATAGATTATGCGCTTTCAAAATGGATCCTGCTAAATACGGTGTAATGTTTTTCAAGGGTTCAGTGCCACAGATTCATTGGCCAGATCCATTTCTCTTTCAGTGGTAAGCTTTATTGATTAAGCTTTTTAAGGGCATTATTGTAATCTCTTAAATGTGATACTTTGTTAAACTTTGTAACTTTGTATGTTTCTGGGTTGTCGTGAACAAATCTACTTTGAAACAAATGTATACACCTCGGCTTAAAAAATGAAGACACCTGAAATGTTTTTCAATTTTGAGTTTGCATCCCAATATTATGCTTTATATGCATCACAGGAGACTGAAATAAAACAAAACCATTCGTCATAGAAACAGCGGATTTTCGGCATAAAAAAAGTATGTTTATTAATTATGAAATTATAAAAAATACGAATAACATAATTTGACGACAGGAAAGGGCTATATTTATATATATATATATATATATTGATGTCAGTTTTGATAGTTTTACTGACTCAATAATTATGTGCTGCAGGCACCTAGTTTCATGTTTAAACTGTTGTTTGACTATATGTAATGAAACAAGAGACATACTTATTTGTATTTGTGTGTGTTTCTAGTTTGCTTGTTTCTCTCTGCCGATTTATGTTCTGTCTAACCTGTGTCTGAGTAAAACATTTGTAATTTTATGGCCCGAGCGAAGCAATGTAAGGTGAATAACGACTGGCATAATGATAACAACAATGAATATAATAATAATGGTTCAAATATGAACTATTATGTAGCCTATTTTGTTATTACCGGCTGTTACTGCGCTAACATGCTAGCGAAACATTTTGCCAAGATAATCCACCCTTTCTTCAGCCAATTAAAAATGTCACTGCTTTGGCCTTAACGCATTTGACCAATAACTGTACATTTCCCGATTCATTTTACACCAATCAGCAGTGAGGGAGGTGCAACGAGGTTTAAAAGCAAAGTTGTTTCTCTGAAAATCAACATTTCTGCCTGGCTCTTGATCACTGGCGAGGGACTCTCAATGCTATCCACCAAACGTAAGTATAGAAAGGATGTTAACTAAGATGCTAGATGTAATATAGTATAATAGCACTCCGTGATCATTGATTTGTAGTAAACAATGTGAAAGTATGGATGTAATAACTATTGATCATTGTTATGACTGCTCGTAGTAGACCATCGAGTAGTCTAAATCAGACAATTATCTTTACAGAGAAAACATATGTTTTTTTTTAGCATGAATAAATGCAGAATATTTATAATAATTTATTTCACCTTCATAAAATGTTACACGCTGTCCTGGAGCGTATGCCCGCTTTGCTTTCACAGTAAAGTAAAACCTGTTAACTTAACCTTGAACTAGAATAAGAGAGGTAACAATTGCGTTTCAGATAAACTTCGAAATGGCGGTCAACCCAATGTATTTACCCTGTCGTACTACCATGGTAAATAGACATGGTTTCATTGCCATTGGACTTTACAACACTTTACAGACATCGCATGATTACTTTTTAATGTACTGTAAAGGCCCTCTCTGAACTGATGCCCTCAAACCAGAGACACTCCTCTTTGCGCTAGGCCTATCTGGTCCCATTGAAATTCAATCCCCTGGCTTACATTTGTGACATGACTAATACACACCTTACATACAAGTCATAAAGGTTCAACAATTATACTCATATTACTTATGTTGATAAGCTCTATGGGGAACAATGATTTAGTCCGATTTTACATTCCCTCATATGTTTTGTACTGCGTACAATTCAATTGCATGCATCAGAGTTCCACTACCTTAAAATGGGAGACAATTCTGTAAGATTATTCCTTCACCTTTTTACAGACAGATCCTGTCCTCCCTCCCTTCCCCCTCCCTTCCCCCTCTCTCTGTTTGCTGTTTAACCTCCACCAAAGACCACAGATATGATCATCTGCTTTTCTGGGTTAACTGTTCAGGTGCGATCTCTCTCTCTCTCTCTCTCTCTCTCTCTCTCTCTCTCTCTCTCTCTCTCTCTCTCTCTCTCTCTCTCTCTCTATATATATATATATATATATATATATATCACTTGTCCTCCCTCTCTCTCTCTCTCTCTCCCTCGCTTCTATATAGCGTTATGCTTCCTCTACCTCCGGCACCTCACATCTTTTCTCTTTTTGGTTCTCTCATATCCTACTGCCGTTACCAACCCCAACAGACAGATAAGTCTTACAGAGTTCAGAGGTGAGGAATGGCCTATAACAAATACTTCAAAACATTTGTCAAAACATATTTTATCTCATCATATAATGTATCGTACTACAACAATTAACAGGTCTAACATCTGGCCTGAATGAAATAACATTTTACTTACACAAACTACGGCCTGATATCTCGACCTAACTTTGATCTTAAAAACATCTCAAGTCATTTTTATAATCAGGCAGGCAGGTAGATAGATAGGTAGGTAGCCTAGTGGTTAGAGTGTTGGGCCAGTAACTGAAAAGTTGCTGGATCGAATCCCTGAGCTGACAAGGTAAAAAGCTGTTGTTCTTCCCCTGAACAAGGCAGTTACTGGTGAGGTTGTCATGACAAGAGATAGGAACGACGAATGCCAAAAGTTCTGGTGTCATGATGAAGGCCGAAGCGCCTCCAAGCTTTTAAGAATCTGTTTATGGCACTTAAATAAAGGCATTTTCTTATTATGAAGAGTCAGGCTAATAAATAAAAAAGGAAAAATCCAGCACACTGCTAATAAAAAAAAACATCTAAATGGTCTCAATCAACCTTCATCTGGGTCCATAACGACTGGATATATTTTTTCCCCCCATGCACCTGCTAATAATTATTTTGGTGCTTATCAGTGCATTCGGAAAGTATTCAGACCCCTTCACCTTTTCCAAATGTTGTTACATTACAGCCTTATTCTAAAATTGATTAAATACATTTTCCCTCATCAATCTACACACAATACTCCATAACGACAAAGCGAAAACAGGTTTTTAGAACATTTTGCAAATGTATAAAAATACTTATTTACATAAATATTCAGTCCCTTTCCTATGAGAATCGAAATTGAGCCTAGGTGCATCCTTTTTTCCATTGATTATCCTTGAGATGTTTCTTCAACTTCATGGAGTCCACCTGTAGCAAATTCAATTGATTGGACATGATTTGGAAAGGCACACACCTGTCTATATAAGGTCCCACATTTGACAGTGAGGTCAAGGGAATTGTCCGAGACAGGATTGTGTCGAGGCACAGATCTGGGGAAGGGTACCAAAAATGTTCTGCAGCATTCAAAGTCCCCAAGAACACAGTGGCCTCCATCATTCATTAAATGGAAGAAGTTTGGAACCACCAAGACTCTTCCTAGAGCTTTTCAGCAGCAGGGACTGGGAGACTAGTTAGGATTGAGGGAAAGATGAACAGAGCAAAGTACAGAGAGATCCTTGATGAAAACCTGCTCCAGAGCACTCAGGACCTCAGACCGGGGCGAAAGTTTCACCTTTCAACAGGACAACAACCCTAAGCACACAGCCAAGACAATGCAGGAGTGGCCAAGCCAGAGCCCAGACTTGAACCCGATTGAACATCTCTGGAGAGACCTGAAAAGAGCGTGCAGCGACACTCCCCATCCAACCTGACAGAGCTTGAGAGGATCTGCAGAGAGGAATAGGAGAAACTCGCCAGTTACAGGTGTGTCAAGCTTGTAGCGTCATACCCTAGAAGACTCAAGGCTGCAATTGCTGTCAAAGGTGCTTCAACAAAGTACTGAGTTAAGGGTCTGAATACTTAAGTAAATGTGATATTTCAGTTTATTTATTTATTTTTTGCAAAATTGTCTAACAACCTGTGTTCGCTTTCTCATTATGGGGTGTTGTGTGTAGATCGGCGAGGGGGGGGGGGGACAATGGAATCCATTTTAAAATAAGGCTGTAACGTAACAAAATGTGGAAAAAATTAAGGGCGGTGAATACTTTCCGAATGCACATTAATTCTATTTCAAAGTTGTTGTTTTTGCATATCCCAACTTCCCCTGGGACACCCTTTGATAGTGGGGTCACTGCCAGGGTCTGAAATTATCAACAGCCACCCTGGAGCAAATAGAGTTAGAGAGCTTTGCTCAAAGACAGATTTTTTACGTTGTAGGCTCAGGGATTTGATCTAGCAATCTTTCAGTTACTGGCCCAACGCTCTTATCGCTAGGCTACCTGCTGCCCATATAATAACCCTTACCCTGGTAGCAAGTTCATTTTCTAACACACTATAAAGAGTACCTTAATCCTTGATTTATTTATTTTTTACCAAGATAGCAATCTACTACTAGTATATTGTTGTATAGTCCTCCCCAGTAGACACCCTGTCTTCTACACAATTACGTTGAATAACATGATGCCAGCTCAAGGCAGCTCACACTCACTCGTCTCCCGAGCGGCGCAGTGGCCTAGGACACTGCATCTCAGGGCAAGAGGCATCACTGTGGTACTTGGTTCAAATCATGGCTGCATCACATCTGGCTGTGATTCAGCGTCCCATAGGGCAGTGCGCACTTGGCCTAGCATTGATGGGGGTAGGCAGTCATTGTAAAAAACAATGGTTAAATAATGATACATGTATATTTTAAAGTGAAATAAAAAAGGACTATGTTTTATTAATGCACTTATTCATAGATTGGTGGAGTAATTATACAATGTTAAATTCAGTAGACCATAAACATCTCCCAAGGGGATATTGTTTGCTGCCTAGTTGACAGAGCACACTAAAGTTTTACAACCCTGATTATATTACATTCTTTGAATTGTTCCCGATAACTCCATGCTACCTTTAAAGTGCACATCCCTGTCATGGCAGCCCGAAGCTGTTACGTTGATCAGGAGCTGACTGTACTCCTTTCACACACAGGTTAAATGATTGAGAATTATCTTAAGATGAAAAGAGATTAAAAGGTGCAGAACTCTTCAGACAAAAAATTCTGAAAGTACCCACAACACCTAACAACTATCACACACATACACACATGTACACACACGCGCGCGCGCGGATGCATGCGCACACACAACACAGAAAACAGCATTAAAGAAAACTACCATAGACCACACTCCCGGTGTTCGACTGCCATTGTGGTCTTTTTTTCTTCTTCCATCAAGCGTGGAGAAATCCGCCTTTCGTGGAATAGAGGAGGAAGGGAGGGGGGTGTGTGAGTGAGAGGGGAGGAGAGGAGGTGAGGATAGGGATACAAATCTACACCTCGTGAAATCAGGGCCCACCACAGCCTCAGGCATTCGCCCCCTCTCTCCCTCCTCCCCCATCCCTCTCTCAACCAAGGCCCACCACAAAGCTACTGCTTCTCTCCCTCCACCTTTCTTCGTTCTTCCTCTTCTTTTTGTCTGTCTCTCAATTTCTCTAAATCAGAGACCACCACAAACCCCTTCCTTTCTCTCTTTTTTATTTGATTTTACTCTGATGATGATGTATTAAGCAACAAGAATCACTGTCATGGGAAGAAAATGAATTGTGAATTTTTTTACTTTTATTTAACTAGGCAAGTCAGTTAAGAACAAATTCTTATTTTCAATGACGGCCTAGGAAGAGTGTGTTAACTGCCTGTTCAGGAGCAGAACTACAGATTTGTACCTTGTCAGCTCGGGGGTTTGAACTTGCAACCTTCCGGTTACTAGTCCAACGCTCTAACCACTAGGCTACCCTGCCACCCCCAGTAAATGTAAATGTATCTAAATACATGTGTTTTAAATGGGTAAAATATGGCATTTACAGCACATGGCAAAAGGAAGGAACAGAAGTTGGGTCTCTTCAGTTACAGTTTTTGCTGCCTTTATTGAACATAACATCAAAATACAGTGATACTGTAGGACAGTGGTACCCAAACGTTTTATAGTCCCGTACCCCTTCAAACACTCAAACCTCCATCTGCGTACCCCCTCTAGCACTAGGGTCAGCGCACTCTCAAATATATATTTTTGTTCCATCATTGTAAGCCTGCCACACACACACACACTATACAATACATTTCTTAAACATAAGAACGAGTGAGGGAAGTGGGAAGTGACAAAGAGCTCTTATAGGGCCAGGGCACAAATAATAATATAGTAATAATCAATAATTTTGCTCTTTATTTAGCCATCTTACATATAAAACCTTATTGTTAATCGAAAACTGTGAATAACTCACCACAGGTTAATGAGAAGGGTGTGCTTGAAAGGATGCACATAACTCTGCAATGTTGGGTTGTATTGGAGAGAGTCTCGGTTTTAAATCATTTTCCACACACAGGTCTGTGCCTGTATTTAGTTTATGCTAGTGAAGGCCAAGAATCCACTCTCACATAGATACGTGGTTGCAAAAGGCCATCAGTGTCTTAACAGCTCGATTCTCCAAGGCAGGATACTCTGAGTGCAGCCCAGTCCAGAAATTCTGATTGAATTCAATTTTCACAGACTGCAACTTTGATGAGGCTCTCTTGCTGCTCTCTTGCTGAGATATTGCTAAGTGGACTGGAGGCAGGGCATGAAAGGGATAACGAATCCAGTTATTTGTGTCATCCATCCAGTGTAGAGTAATTGCGCACCCAACTCACTCAGGTGCTTTGCTATATCACATTTGACATTGTCCATAAGCTTGAGTTCATTTGCACACAAAAAAATCATACAATGATGGAACGACCTGTGTGTTGTCCTTGTTAATGCAGACAGAGAAGAGCTCCAACTTCTTAATTATAGCCTCAATTTTGTCCAGCACATTGAATATAGTTGCGGAGAGTCCCTGTAATCCTAGATTCAGATCATTCAGATGAGAAAAAACATCACCCAGATAGGCCAGTCGTGTGAGAAACTCGTCATCATTACAAGCGGTCTGACAAGTGAAAATGATGGTCAGTAAAGAAAACTTTAAGCTCGTCTCTCAATTTAAAAAACGTGTCAATACTTTGACCCTTGATAACCAGCGCACTTTGTATGTTGTAAAAGTGTTACATGGCCACTGCCCATATCATTGCATAGTGCAGAAAATACACAAGAGTTCAGGGGCCTTGCTTTAACAAAGTTAACCATTTTCACTGTAGTGTCCAAAACGTCTTTCAATCGGTCAGGTATTCCCTTGGCAGCAAGAGCCTCTCGGTGGATGCTGCAGTGTACCCAAGTAGCGTCAGGAGCAACTGCTTGCACGCGCGTTACCACTCCACTATGTCTCCCTGTCATGACTTTTGCGCCATCAGTACAGACACCAACACATCTTGACCTCAAAAGTCCATTTGATGTCACAAAGCTGTCCAGTACTTTCCAAATATCCTCTCCTGTTGCCCTTGTTTCCAGTGGTTTGCAGAAGAGAATGTCTTCCTTAATTGACCCTCCATAAACGTAATAGACATACCAGGAGCTGTGCCAGGCCCGCCACGTCTGTTGACTCATCCAGCTGTAATGCATAGAATTAACTGGCGTGTATCCAAAGCAGTAATTGTTTCAAATCATCTCCGGCCATCTCTCTGATGTGTCGTGAAATGGTGTTGTTTTAATGAAGGCATTGTCTGTATAGTTTTTTGACCTTCTCCCGCAGTAGAATGTATGCACACATGACTGTAAGTCGCTTTGGATAAAAGCGTCTGCTAAACGGCATATATTATTATTATTATTATTATTGTTCCAGCCATATCTGCGGCAGCAGGAAGAATGAAGTCCTCCACAATAGTATGGGGCTTGCCTGTCCTAGCCACTTGGTAGCTCACCATACAAGACGCTTCTAGCCCCTTCTTATTAATGGTATCTGTTGATTTTTTCATGTCTTACTACTTGAAAGTCATTTAATTCTCGCTCAAAAAACACCTGTGGCATATTTTTTCTAATTGGCATGTGTAATGAGAGTGAGGAAACGAGTGAGGAAACAAGTTCAGGTAGTGAGTGTTTTAATGAATAAACACAACATAAAACAAATCAAGAAACACGAACAACGGGTGAAGGTTGCATCGAGTTGTGAGATAGTACTTTTGCACATATAACACACTGTGGCTGAGGAAAGTCACTACTCCCAATATAAGTGAACCCCAAACCAATGTAGTTCTCATCATATTTGCGCCTCTTCGATGGTCCAACGTCCCTGTCTGTTGTTCGGTGCTTTCCCGGGTAAGGGAGCAGTAGCTCCTCGGCTGCATCAGATTCACAGCTGTCAGTGTCCATGCTAGCTGGGCTAACAACAAATGTAGAATCACTGATGCTAGCATTGGATGTGCTCGTGGAAGCAGAACAACTTGTGTCATCGACAGGTGCAGGTGTAGTACTGCTGGTAGTAGCAGTACTACCAGTAGAGCTTGTATGTATCTCAATGGACGTGGACCTTACTTTTTCTTAACCATTTTTCAATTTTCGAGCAAACAGTATGAGCAGCAGCTATGTTTGGCTACATACGGACCGTTAGTGGAATTCCCGCGAGAGAGTAATGGTTAATGTGATGGGATGTTAATTATTTGACTAGGCTACCTGTATTTGACATTGTGTTGTTATTTCGCTGAACACCAGATGGTTTAATTTTATTTTTGGCAGTGAAACAAGGCTACTCATGGGAGAAAGAAACCTCACCCAAATGCAAAGCCCCGTTGGAAAATCTAAATGGACTGTTTGAAAATGTTATTTAAAAAAATAAAAAATAAATAAAATATATATATATATATATATATATATATACAAAAAAAATGTGAATCACATTTTTATTTGGCGTACCCTCGACGGCATTGAACGTACCACTGGGTTTACCCCAGTTTGGGAATACCTGGTCTATAATAACTAACGTAACATCTATGCTGAACTCAAATATAAACGCGACAATATCAAAGATTTTACTAAGTTACAGTTCATATGAGGAAATCAGTCAATTGAAATAAATTCATTAGGCCCTACTCTATGGATTCCACATGACTGGGAATACAGATATATATCTGTTGGTCACAGATACCTTAAAATAAAGTGTGCCTCACAATGGGTCTCAGGATCTCGTCAGGATATTTCTGTGCATTCAAATTGCCATCGATAAAATACAATAGTATTCGCTGTCAGTAGCTTATGGCTGCCCATAACATAACCCCACCGCCACCATGGGGCACTCTGTTCACAACGTTAACATCAGCACCATACACGTGTTCTACCGTTGTGAGAACAGTTAAACATACTGCCAAATTCTCTAAAACAACGTGGGAGGCGGGTTTATGGTAGAGAAATAAAATGTTATTCTCTGGACATTCCTGCAGTCAGCATGCCATGCACCCTCAAAACTTGAGACATCTGTGGCATTGTGTTGCGTGACAAAACATTTTTAGAGTGGCTTTTTATTGTCGCCAGCACAAGGTGCACCTGTGTAATGAACATGCTGTCTAATCAGTTTCTTGATATGTCACACCTGTCAGGTGCATGGATTTTCTTGGCAAAGGAGAAATGCTCACTAACAGGGATGTAAGCAAATTTGCGAACATAATTTTAGAGAACTAAGCATTTTTGTCCACCCGTAGTCGAGCTGAAACCAGGCCTGACGGGCACACCTCGCATCACTACCGTTCCAGGTCAGGAGAGTGTGTGAGAGGTTGTTTATGGGTTTGTGTTTCTCTAGCATGCGATGGGTAACTTTTCAGGTAAAGAGCTGACTGGGGGCCGCTTGGTTTGTTTACACAGCTTGAACACACTCTGAGTGAGTTATGTGACATTGTCACAGAGGGTATAGCCCAGGTTATCCAAAGCTAGACCCCTCACTCCCTCTCTCACTCACTCACTCACTCACTCACTCACTCACTCACTCACTCACTCACTCACTCACTCACTCACTCACTCACTCACTCACTCACTCACTCACTCACTCACTCACTATTACTCCTACAACCTTTTCCGATTGTACTGCTGTAAATAAGAATTCTACACCAGGTGTATAATCTTTACTGTACTATGCTGAAGAGTAACAGCTAGGGGTACCACAGTATTTTAACAAACTGGTCAAACACACAAACTTGGCTGCTTCTACTGTATCATTAATTGGCCTATTTGACAGAATGAAACAGGCTATTTAGAATGCGCTTTGATTATACAGTGCGTCAAAATCCTCCGACACAATTTGGAGACTGGTGTCGATTGCAATGACACAATAAAGCAATTGTACAGGAGAGGGCGCGGGGTCACTGTCTACAGGAGGATATAAAAAGTATAGCTATAGGTTATGTTTTGATCTTTTATATTCCAACGAGAAGCGGTGCTACTTGATGTGAACTGTTGATTTGTTTCCACAGTATTTGCTCTTGGGTGACAGGAAATACATGACTAAAGCAATTTGTCTTACTCAGATGTTTTTGCTGCTCTTTGCTTTCAGGAGAAAGTACAAAATGAAGTGTGTTTCTGGATTCCTTTCAATCATTATTGCATTGTTCATCTCCTCAACAGGTAAGAGAGTATGTTCTGGATTTGATTCATACTCTATGTTCTATTATATAGCAACAGATACTTAAAGGTAACTTACTACTGGACGTATAATATATATATATATATATATATATATATATATATATATATATATATATATATATATATATATATATATATATATATATATATATATATATATATATATATATATATATATATATATTTATCTTGTCTTCTGTGTTCTCCCACAGGGGCTGAAGATGTGGTTGTGTATGGTCAGGTGGGAGAGACGGTCACACTCCCCAGATCAAAGTGGGGTTCAGAAAAGGTGTTGGTACAATGGTTCTTTGGAAAGGACACAAAACCTTTGATAATCCGCAACTCCCAGGGTCGAGAGACGACAGGTGAGTGAGATTAGTGCTAGAGGGTATCCATCCTTAATCGAGCGTGACCTTTTTGAGCTGTAAACATATTTCGCAAAACAGTATTTGGTAGTTGGCTCTTTTTTTTCTTTTTTTACCTGATTTTGACTAGCTAAAAATTTGAGGGTTGCTGGCGTCAGAATCTCAGGTGCCTACTACTGTTGTTCTCTTGAGCACTTAACCCTTGACCTGCTCAGGGTTACTGCTCTGCCTCTGCAGGTGGCCCTGTGCTGCTTCCACATTCACATGTGTTTGTGTGGTGTCCAGGTGGGTTGGGAATAACATAACACAGAAAGAAGACACATTTCATATTCACACTACTACCACTACAACTAATACTGATCACATGATTATTGACATGCAGATCCAGAGTGGAAACACAGGCTGTCTCTGTCCAAGACGGACTTCTCCCTGATCATCAACAATATCAGACTGGAGGACTTCAAATCCTTCAAATGTGAATTGAAAGATTTCATGCCACAAACAACTACCTCAGTCACATTCAGACTGTTCCGTGGTAAGTGCAGAGTGAAAGAGAGGGCATTTCTATGTCTCATGTCAGTGTTATGAGAAAGATGAGGAAGGAAATGGGACATTGTGTTCAGTCACCATCATGTGGGGGAAACAAGTACTACACACACATGTATACAAATGTACCTTTGTATAACCCCCACCTCTCTCTCTGTCTCACTCGCTCTCTCTCTCTCGCTCACTCTCTCGCTCTCTTTCTCTCTCTCTATGTCTCTTTCTATGCCTCTCTCGCTCTCTCTATCTCTCTATTTCTCTCCCTCTCTCTCTCTCCATCTCTCCTCTCTCAGTGAGTGTACAGCCATTTTCTCCCCTGTTGGCTGGGAAGAATCTTAATCTGAAGTGTGACATAGAGGAAATATTTAAGGGGACACAGAGAAGATGGCTTAGTCCCCAGAAACAGGACCTGAACGAGGACAAGCGTGCCCAGATCAGAAATGACGGCAGCCTGACAGTAATGAGTGTCACTGGCCAAGACCATGGAGAGTGGACCTGTGTGGTGACATACCAGGGCAGGGAAGCCTATGCCAACACCCCTGTTACTGTAATAGGTAAGTGTTAAGTTAGATAAAATGGTTTATGGTCTTCTATATTAAATAATTTCCCCTCAAGAGGTAAAATGTCTTCAGACTGAGGTTAAACTGTCCCTTTCCTATCTCTGTCTCTCATTCTCTCTCCTCTCTCTCTCTCTTTGCGCGCTCTCTCTCTCTCTCTCTCTCACTCTCTCTCTCTCTTCCCTTCTCAGACCTCTCCCCTGCTCATCCACAGCCTATCTACACCTCTGTCTCCTCCCTCTCTCTTCTCCATCTGCCATGTTTCTTTTCCATTCCTCCTCCACTATCCTGGTCAGACAGCCAGGAGAAGAGCATCCAGGGAGGCCGCTGGACCTTTACCCCAAGCCCAGCGGCAGGCTCCCTCACTGGGGTCGTCCAGACCCTCGCCAACCTCTCCCTGGGCCCTCCATTAGCCTGGGTGGTCAATCAGAAGAGAGGGCTGGATGTCTCCGCCCTGCAGAGGACAAATCTAAACCTCTCCCTGTCAAAGAAAGGGGTGACGGAGGGGGACAGGGGCGAGTACACCTGCGCTGTGGAATTCCAGAGGGGGGACAGCCTGAAGAGAAGTATGCGTGTGGAGGTGCTACAGGGTAAGTCAAGCTTTGTGGCAGTCCTGAGGAAAATGTCCTTCTCCTTCCTTCCTTCTTTACTTCCTGACTTGGTTGCTACCTTCCTTCCTCCCTCCTTTAATTCTCCCAATGCTTATTTCCCCCTCCTTTCTGCCCACAAAAGTGAGGAGTGACAGATCACTTTGATTTCTCAGCTCTCAATTGTTCAATCAATACCTCCCGCCATCTCTCTGACCTTCTCTTCTTCCCTCTCTATCCCTATATCCCTCTTTCTCCTTTCATTGACATTCAAACCCGTCAGACCATAGTCATGGCAATGCTATTCCCCCTTTCTATGCTTCTGTTTATTACACCCAGACAGTTTTCTCATCTCCTTCTGTCGTTCGTTCGTTGGGAACAGTCTGTCCCCGGAGTATTGTGTCCTGTATCTAATTCAGTGGATAGTACACTTGTCTGGCTCCACTTGTATTAATAGGGTATTGTCACACTGGTAACAATGATTCGGGAGACAGGCGCAGGAATGCGTAATAGTTTTATAAATGACGCCCCAAATGACAGCGTGCCGTGTAAAGGTATGCGGACGAAGACCAAACAAACACGCATCGGAAACACAGGGTTGAAACCCAAACAAAAGAGCGAGGATCACCTCGAATAAATACACACGCGCACAATGATTAACCCGCTGGACGAGACCCGTAGTCATCTAGCAATCCACAAGGGCACGAAAGCCAACACACACAGCACAGGTACTCACACGCACCAATGGACATTGGAACAATAATGTAAACCAAAGGGCACATATATACAAATACTAATCAGTGGGAATAGGGGACAGGTGTGCGTGATGAAAGGTCCGGAGGGATCCGTGACCAGTATAATGAAGTTTCTCTTTGCCAGGATAATATGCCAGCTGAATTAATACTAATAAAAAAAAACATGTTTCTCCACGTTTTTGTAAAATAATATAAAATAATTTATTTTTTATTTTTATTCACATCAAAATTGTGAATTTTCTTTCTTTCTCTGTCTGTCTGTCTGTCTGTCTGTCTGTCTGTCTGTCTGTCTGTCTGTCTGTCTGTCTGTCTGTCTGTCTGTCTGTCTGTCTGTCTGTCTGTCTGTCTGTCTGTCTGTCTGTCTGTCTGTCTGTCTGTCTGTCTGTCTGTCTGTCTGTCTGTCTGTCTGTCTGTCTCTCTTTCTCTCTCTCCTCCTGTCCAGTTTTTTCCTCTCCAGCTCCAGTGGCCTTCGTAGGTCAGGAGGTCAACCTCACCTGCACCCTGGGCCACCCTCTGACCTCTGACCTCTGACCTGAAAGTGAAATGGATCCCACCACGACAATCCTCCCTCCTCGCTTTAGGCTCCGACCCCGACTCCGCCCATCTCACCATACCGGAAGCGAGGGATATAAATGGTGGGAGGTGGAGGTGTGAATTGTGGAGGAACAAAACCAAGCTGACATCAGTGGAGATCACACTGAAGATCGGTAAGAAAGGAGAAGCAGGAAGTGACATGGTCAGGATGTGGTTAGAGTGGGTGGTCTGTGTATGTGTGAAGGTTAGGTTGTGACTATTGAGGTTAGGGTGTAATTAGCCTTATTGGCCAGTGGCCACGCTTACTGCAGCACTTTAAACGGTATAGTACCACAGTACTACTTCAGTAATTAAGTACAATGTAATAGCAGACAGTACTATTAGCCTGTAAAGAAGGAAGCTCTGATGTGTGCATTTGAACACAGACCATATAATAGTACTATTGAAAACCACATACTGTTATGCGATAATACATCTTTATTGATTTGATATGCTGGAAACAATGTAGAACTTCCATACTGATTCGGTTTCTCTTGATGTTGTTCTGATGGACAGAGCGAGTCCCCATGGACGTGTGGCTGTTGGTCACCATCTGTGGCGCAGCCGTCATCTTCGTCCTCCTCCTCATCCTCACTGTCATTCTCAACCGACGCCACAGACAGGTACAGTTTAGTGATTTAAATCAGATGTTGATTTTTGCTTAAAAATGTACTCACTATCTCTTACATTTTGGGTCTTGTTGGTAGTGTTACTGAGTTTTCCTGTGTGTGTGTTTCTGTTGGTTTTCAGCGGGTGACGATGCCCAGACGTGGCAAACGCAGAATCTGCCGCTGCAAAGAGTGAGTGTCATTTCCTGAGCACACGCGCGCGCGCACACACACACACACACACACACACACACACACACACACACACACACACACACACACACACACACACACACACACACACACACACACACACACACACACACACACACACACACACACACACACACACACACACACACACACTCAAATTTGGTTAGGTTGAGGGACAAAACGTCTGTGTATTGGCCTTGATTGTGCAGAGTTGTTCAAGGTGATGCGGGTTCAAGGTAGAAGCCTAAACTTTTTTGCAACTCTTGCCAACTAAATTCATAGGGAAAACAGGATTTTTGTTGCCTCCCATATTTGAGAAATACTGTGTGAGAATGGTTATTTACAGTGCTAACCATTCTGTTTTCCTCTATTACAGCCCCCAACCAAAAGGATTCTACAGAAACTAGAGACATCATACAGACCGGAATCCCTGTCAATGGACAATGTCTCTACTATTTTGTCTTAGCTATTCTCTTCTGACACAAAGAAACACCAAAAGAACAAAAGAAGCAAGGAAGAAGATGTTTCCACGTGATGTTTGATAATAGATTTCACAAGTGTATATTATCATACTTTATGACCTATGATTGAGCTACAATTGAACAAATACTGTATATAAATATGTATAGCTACTTTTTTTTTTTTTTACTGTACACTGAGTTTACAAAACATTAAGACCACCTGCTCTTTCCATGACATAGACTGACCAGGTGAATCCAGGTGAAAGCTATGATCCCCCTTATTGACGTCACTTTTCAAATCCACTGCCATCAGTGTAGACGAAGGGGAGGAGACGGGTTAAAGAAGCCAGGCCCGTAGGTGCCAGGCTCACCGGTTTGTGTCAAGAACTGCAACGCTGCTGGGTTTTCCACGCTCAACAATTTCCTGTGTGTATCGCAGTGGAGGTTCCTCAGAGGACCAAAATAGAAATGGTGAAACATGGAGAATCATGTAGTAGCCTAAACCTATCAACGTTACACTGAGCTGGGTGAATGGAATATGAACGACAGTCATCCAATGTGGTGTAATAGAAATAAGGCCATGCTCATAACATAATAATCATCCTGCCTCATCTTTAAACGGCCCCGACCGCCACTGGTAATCAAGAATGGTCCACCACCCAAAGGACATCCAGCCAAAGTTGACACGACCGTGGGAATCATTGGAGTCAACATGGGCCAGCATCCCTGCGGAGCGCTTTTCGACACCTTGTAGAGTCCATGTCACGGCAAGTTGAGGCTGTTCTGAGGGGTTGCAACTCAATATTCGGAAGGTGTTCCTAATGTTTGGTATACTCAGTGGACATTGCATAGCGCTTTGTTTTGGAGTCCGTTTTTGACCCAATGTTTTAATGAAGAGAATGGAATAACATCTTAATAGTATAGTTTCTCCCGGGTTTCAGGTGGTGCGAGCAGACCGCTGAGTGATCAGGCTCCTTGCAGCAGGCTACAACGTTTTGCTGAATTGTTTGAAATAGTAACAGAGAACACACAGGGGTTATTGTTGTTGTGTTATAGGACTGTGAAATAAAGTGTTAGGTTGTATTTCAAGTCTTGAATTGAACAAGAATGAAAAACAAGCAATGACTGAGGTGTGACTGATTGGCAGCTTCGTTGAAATACCTTCAGTGGTGGGTGGACAGACACCAACACAGATAGATACCCACTGTCACTTCTTCATTTGTTTTGGCTCGTCACACATACTGTGACTGGGATTCAATCCACTGCACGTTTGCAGAAATGCACATTGCGTTTGACTTTAAAAGGCAATTTACACTTTATTACCTCTGCGTTTACACTGAATTTGATTTCCTAAAACACGGGAAAATTGCATTTGAAATGCACATTGTCAACAGTGCAACCCTGCAGTGTGCCTTCTATTGAATTCCTGCCACTCTAAGCTTATTTCATGGTCAGTGGTGTCTTTCACTCGCTGATTCCAGGGCAAGTAATGGGGATGACATTCATTTGACAGATGCGGCGGTAGGTGAAGTCACAGGGCACGTCGGACCAGGTCTGAGTGTTGCTCTCCAGGACTACAGGGCCCTCACCTTCAATCCCACCGGAGAGGTTGTTATCAGGCGCCGAGCTCGACTGGTTTCAGAACCTATAGGGAAAGGGAGGTAGGGGGAGAGAAAATTTGACGGGCAGGATGGAAGTGAAGTCACAGAGAGGGAGAGAGATAAGACAGAAACACTGTAAATGAGGAGAGGACAAACAGTGGAGATAAAAGACAGGACTGAGCAACTGAGATATTTTGAGTCAATGTTGTACATGTCATGTTGAGATTGTTGAACGGGTTGCAAGACAGTACATACTCATTTGTGAGCTTTGTGTGGTCCACCCATCTCCAGTCCCCCTCTATCTCTCTGTCTGATAGGTCGATCCATAAGTAGTTATTAAACCCACCAATCCTACTGGCCTCCTTTTCCATGGCTTCCTGTAAAACAAACACATGGTTATGATGATCATTTACGGGTACATGAAGCCACCACCCAGGACACTCTGTGAAATTCACCATTGTAAATAGAGAGAGAGAGAGAGGGAGAGAGAGAGAGGGAGAGAGAGAGAGAGAGAGAGAGAGAGAGAGAGAGAGAGAGAGAGAGAGAGAGAGAGAGAGAGAGAGAGAGAGAGAGAGAGAGAGAGAGAGAGAGAGAGAGATTTGGATATAATCCTACCTTTGTTCTGTATGATAGATATAGTATTTACTATACCCAGCTGTGGGTTCATGTCCTGTGTCAAATGTGGAATGTCCCTAGATTTATGAAAATGTTGCTGC